>NW_028135330.1:0-159000 GCF_964662115.1 Mustela nivalis | reverse complement strand
CTGAAAGATTCTCCTAAACAGAGGTTTTTATAGAGCTCCAAAGAGTACATTTCCTATGTGGAGACGAGATTTTTCTGATGAGTGCCTCAGTAATCCCCCTATGCTGGTATTGGAAACCAGGCCTCTGAGGAGAGATGCCTGGAAACAAAAGCAATGGATCTGATTAGGGCCTAAGTGCCTGTCCATTTCAATCTTATTCTATGGGGATATCTGTCTCTGGGTCTGAGTGGAGGTAGTTTCCTAACTTGTGAAAGATCATCCCTGTTTGTCCTGGGCAGCCAACACTATTCGGATGGCCTCGGGGAGTTTGGAGGTTTCTCCTAATCTATAAGGTTGTGGCCAATGGAAATGGCAGAATTCCCCTGGAGAGGGAAGCCACAGTCCTGAGGTGTGGCTCCAGGGGCCCCAGCTTGGATGGTGTGTGGGCCATGCCTGTGGGGACAGAAGTCTGAAAACACAAACTCAGCTTAGGTTTGGGGATGTATGTATGAAGGCTGGATCTACAGACCGTGAGAATTTTCCGGGCTATGAACAAAGGGCGAGTATGTGGCGCTTGCTCAGGCTTTTGTCTCTGGATTTTGTGTCAACGGTGGCCGTGGAATGTCGGGGTGTTCTCAAGGGCCATGGACAATTCTTTCTCTGGTGATTTGGCCTGATCCCAAGGGGTTGGGATCATTCTGTGGATGGGAAAAGCCCTTTCTGTATTTTTTTTTTTTAACCTCAGGTGTCCCACCAAAGAGGGATTCCAGAGCAGAGCCCTGAGTCGGGTGACTAGACATCTCGAACTCTGGTTGAGATTGGGTGACTAGGGGCTTGGCAAGCCCCATATGTGGGCTGTTGTTCCAGTCACTAAGAGGCTTCACATGAGGATAGGGCTCACGCTGAGGGTCACAATATGTGTTTGTGCAAATTGTGGCCCTCAGGGATAGGTGGGACCTCATAGTCCATGCTGCTTTCTCCTACAATGAACGTTGGACAACATGCAAACCACAAGGTTTCTTGCCATGGCGAAGGAGAAGTTCTGATTCTTGCATCACGTTCACTCCTGAGCAGTGAGTGGAGATAAGGTCTAGGTTCTGAAGGTGAAAATTGAGGTTGGGTAGAGATGATGGCCTAAAGCCATTGTGGGTATGATATGCTCAGTGTACGGCCAGCTGTCCTGGTGTTGGACTGGAGGTCTGCCCTCAGGCTGTGTCAGACAGGGCTTTAGTGCACAGGCTAGACTGTATAATTGGGGTATGGTCGAGTGGCATGCAGGTTGTTACTCATTTGGCGTTTCTGGTTAGCCCTATAGGGCCAGGCAGAGTGCTGCATTGGAGGCCAGGCAGAGTGCTGCATTGTGTCTCCAGAGTTTCTGTCCATGATGGCCCATTTATGAAGGTGTGGGGCATCATGAGGAAATGGAGGTTTTCTCACAGTGTTATTGTGTGATGCTTCAAACCACAAGGATTCATTCTGCGAGACAGTCAAGACAGTTTGGTTGGATTCAAGACGTCCCATAAAGAAGTTCTCCAGAGCAGGGTCTAAGGATGGATGCCTGGGCAGCCCTCCTCCCATTCTAACTGTCTCCTAGTAACAAAGAAGGTTTGATCTGCTGACTCTGGGTGAGCAGCCGAGTGGGCTGATTTGAAATGGACTCTCCTGAGAATGGTTCATAATGTAAGTTTGTGTCCTTGGAGACCTTGGGATTGGGCCATGGTGCCAGCGCCCTGAAGGATCCTCCTAACCTGAGGTATTGACACAGCTCCAAAGAGCAAGTTTCCCATGTGGAGATGAGATCTGTTCTGATTGTTTCCTTAGGAAACCCCCATATTCTGATATTGGAAACCAGGCCTCTGAGGAGAGATACCTAGAAACCAAAGCAATGCATCAGAAGTTGGCTCAGGTTGGAGTTTCTGTCCATGATGGCCCCTTTATAAAGGGGAGCATCTCATGAGGCCATGTAGGTTTTCCCACGATAGGAGTTGTGAGATGCTCCAATCTGCAAGGATTCCTTCTGTGGGACAGTCAAGACCTTTTGGAAGGCTCCCGGACATCCCATATGGAACGGCGCCAGAGCAGGATTCCATGGATGGATGCCTAGAGAGTCTGCTTTGCATTCCAGTTGTCTCCTAGCGACAAGGCAGGTTTGATATTCTGCCTCTGGGGGAGTAATCGACGGGGCTGAGTTGAAATGTACTCTCCTGCCGAATGGTCATAATGCGGGTATGTGTCCATGGAGACCTTGGAATAGGGCGGTTGCTCCGGCTACCTGAAGGTTTCTCCTAACTGGAGGCTTTTACAGAGCTCCAAAGGATAAGTTTCCCATGTGAAGACAAGATTTGTTCTGATTGGTATCTCTGGAATCCCCCATATGCTGGTATTGGAAAACAGGCCTCTGAGGAGAGATGCTTAGAAAAAAAAAGCAATGGAACCAATTACATTCTAGGGGCCAGTCCAGTTTAATCTTCTTCTCTTGGGTTATCTGTCTACGGGTGAGTTGACGTCGTTGCTCAGCTTGTGAGAGATCGCCCCTCTTTGTCCTGGGTGGCCTACACTATTGGAATGGCCTCTGGGACTTTGGAGGTTTCTCCTTATCTGTAGGGTTGTGGCCAATGGAATGGGAAGAATTTCCTTGGAGAGGGCAGGCACAGTCCTGAGGTGTGGCTCCAGGGGCCTCAGTCTGGAGGGTGTGTGGGACAGGGATGTCAGGATAGAAGTCTGAAAACACAAACTCGGCTTAGGTTTGGGGACGTAGGTATGGCAGGCCCAATCTACAGACTATGAGGAGAATTTTTTGGGCTATGACCTAAGGGTGAGTGTGAACACTTGCTGAAGCTTATGTCTCTGGATTTTGTGTCAATAGTGGCCGTGGAATGTCGGGGTGGCCTCATGGGCCATGGACGAGTCTTTCTCTCTGGACCCCAATCACTTGGGATGGCCCAATAACAAGTGATTGGGGTCATTCTGTGAGTGGGAGGAGTCCTTTCTGTGTTTATTTACCTCAAATGTCCCACCAAAGAGGGATTCCAGAGCAGAGCCCTGAGTAGGGGTGACTAGATGTCTCTACCTCTGGTTAAGATTGGGTGACTTGGGGCATGGCAGGCCCCATATGCGGGCTCATGGTCCAGCCACTGAGAGGCTTTACTTGAGGACAGGGCTCAAACTGAGTGTCCCAATGTGTGTTTGAGCCCACCGCAGCTCTTAAGCATAGGCAGGGCCTCAGGGACCCTACACTACCCTCAGGGGCCCTACTACTACCCCTGTAGGCCCTACAGGGGACCTACACTGAACGTTGGACAAGATGCCAACCACAAGATTCTGGCGAGAGGGAAGGAGGAGTTCTGATTTCTGCATCACGTTCACCCATGGGAAGTGAGTAGAGATAAGGTCTAGGATTCTGTAGCCTGAAAACCGAAGTTGGAAAGAGATGGCGACCTATGGCCATGGCGGTTCTGATGTTCTCAGTGTACTGCAAGCTGTCTGGGTGTCGGTTGGGAATTCAGGCCTCAGGTTCTGTCAGACAGGGCATTAGTGCACAGGCTAGACTATATAATTGGTGTACAGTTGAGTGACGTGCAGGTTTATCCTCATTTGAGGTTTCTGGGTAGACCCATAGGGCAATATTTTTCTTCTAGAGGGCAGGCAGAGTGCAGCACTGTGTCATCGGAAATCCCAAAATAGAGGGCGTGTGGTCCAGGAGAGTGAGGACGGAAGTCGGAGAACACTAGCTACGCTTAGGTTTTGGGGTGAGGGCACAGCAGGTACACTCTGAAGAGCTGAATCAAGATCTCGTGCATCTGAAGTCAAGGCGAAGATCAGCTGTTGTCTCAGGTTGGAGTTTCTTTCCATGATCTGCCTTCATGAAAATTGGGGGCATCATGTGACCTTGGAAGCTTTCCATGATATGAGTTGTTAGGTGGTCCATGCACAAGGACTCCTGTGGGACAGTCGAGACCTGTTGGATGGCTCAAGGATGTCCCATAAGGAACGACGCAAGAGCAGGGTTCTAAGGATGGATGCCTGAAGAGCCCAACTCGCATTTCAATTGTCTCCTAGCGACAAGGCAGGTTCAATCTGCTGGCTCTGGAGTAGCAACCGAGGGGGTTTAGATGAAATGGACTCTCCTGAGGATGGGTCATAATTTGGGATTGTGTCCATGGAGATATTCAAATGGGGCAGTGGCTCCAGTGACCTGAAGTTTTCTCCTAACTGGAGGTTATGACACAGCTCCATAGAGCAAGATTCCCATGTGGAGACGAGATTTTTTCTGATAGGTAGCTCTGGAAACCCCCTTATGCTGGTATTGGAATCCAGGCCTCTGAGGAGAGATGCCTGAAAACAAAAGAAATGGATCCAATTAGGGCCTAGGTGCCTGTCTTGTTCAATATTCTTTTCTATGGATATCTGTCTAAGGTTCTGATTGGAGGTAGTGGCTCAGCTTGTGCCAGAGGGTCCCTGTATGTCCAGGACATCCTACACTATTGGGATGGCCTCAGAGATTTTGGATGATTCTCATAATCTGTCAGGTTGTTCCAAATGAATGAGCAGAATTCCCTTGGAGAGGGCAGGCACATTCCTGAGGTGTGGCTCCATGGGGCCCAGCCTTTAGAATGTGTGGGTGAGGACAATGGAGACAGAAGTCTGAAAACACAAACTCGGCTTAGGTTTGGGGACATAGGTATGGCAGGCCCGATCTACAGACCTTGAGAATTTTGGGGGCTCTGAACAAAGGGCAAGTGTGTGGCGCTTTTTCAGGTTTTTGTGTCCGGATTTTGTGTCAATGGTGGCCGTGGAATGTCAGGCTGGCCTCATCGACCATGGACGAGTATTTCTCTCTGTGGATTTGGCCAGATTCCAAGTGTTTGGGGTCATTCTTTGGATGGTAGGAGTCCTTAATTTTTTTTTTTTTATCTTGGTTTTTTTTTTTTTTTTTTACCTTATGTGTCCCACCAAAGAGGGATTCCAGAAAAGAGCTCTGAATAAGGTTGACTAGACTTCTCAAGCTCTGGCTGGGATTGGGGGAGTAGGGGCATGGCAAGTCCCATATGCAGGCTCTTGGTCCAGCCCCGGAGAGGCTTTACTTGAGGCCAGGGTTCATGCTTAGGGTCCTAATGTGTGTTTGTGCCCATCGCAGCCCTCAAGCATGTCTGAGGCCTCATGGGCCATGCTGGGTTCTCATATACTGAACGTTGGACAACATGCCAACCACAAGGTTTCTGGTCATGGGGAAGGTGAAGTTCTGATTGCTGCATCACGTACATCACTTAGTTGTGAGTGGAGATAATGTCTAGGTTCTGAAGCCTGAAGACCAAGGTTGGGAAGAGATGATGACCAAAGGCCATGGCATGTTCGAAGTGTTCAGTGTGAGGCCAGGTGTCTGGGTGTCGGTCACGAGGTCTGGGGTCAGGCTGTGTCAGACAGGGCATTAGTGCCCAGGCTAGACTGTATAATTGGGGTACAGTCTAGAGAATTGCAGGTTGATCCTCATTTGATGTTTCTGGGTAGACCCCTAGGGCAAAGTCTCTCTTCTGGAGGGCAGGCAGAGTGCTGCATTTTGTCTCCAGAATTCCCAAAGTGGAAGGCTTGTGGGCCAGGAGTGTGAGGACGGAAGTCTGAGAACGTGAGCTGGCTTAGGTTTTGGGGCGAGGGCAAGGCAGGCACTCTCTGCAGAGCTGAATTGAGATCTCATGCATCTGAAGTCAGGGCGAGGATCAGACGGGAGTTTCTGTCCATGATGTCCTCTACCTGAAGGTGGAGGCATCACGAGGCCATGGAGGTTTTCCCACGGTGCGAGTGTGTGATGCTGCAAACCACAAGAATTCCTTCTGCAGGACAGTTGAGACCTGTTGAATGGATCAAGGACACCCCATTAGGAATTTCTCCAGTGCAGAGTTCTAACAACGGATACCTGGGCAACGAACTCGCATTCCAATTGTCTCCTAGTGACAAAGCAGGTTTGATCTGCTGGCACTGGGTGAGCAACCGCCAGGTTTGAGTTGAAATGGACTCTCCTGAGGATGGGTCATAATGTGGGATTGTGTCCATTGAGACATTGGAATGGGGCGGTGGCTCCAGTGACGTGAAATTTTCTCCTAACTGGAGGTTTTGACACAGTTCCATATAGCATGATTCCCATGTATCATGCGATTTGTTCTGATTGGTAGCTCCAGAAACCCCCATGTGCTGGTATTGGAATCCAGGCCTCTGAGGAGAGATACGTGAAAACAAAAGCAATGGATTCGTTTAGGGCCTAGGTGCCTGTCCTGTTCAATCTTCTTTTCTATGGATATCTATCTACAGGTCTGATTGGAGGTAGTGGCTCAGCTTGTGGCAGATGGTCCCTGTTTGTCCCGGACATCCTACAATATTGGGGTGGCCTCGGGGACTTCGGATGTTTCTCCTAATCTGTCAGGTTGTGCCAAAGGAATGAGCAGAATTCCCATGGAGAGGGCAGGCACAGTCCTGAGGTGTGGCTCCATGGGGCCAAGCCTTGAGGGTGTGTGGGCCAGGACAATGGAGACAGAAGTCTGAAAACACAAACGTGGCTTAGGTTTGGGGACATAGGTATGGCAGGCCCGATCTACAGACCGTGAGAATTTTTCAGGCTTTGAACAAAGGGCGAGTGTGTGGCGCTTTTTCAGGCTTTTGTCTCCGGATTTTGTGTCAATGGTGGCCGTGGAATGTCAGGATGGCCTCATCAGCCATGGACGAGTATTTCTCTCTGTGAATTTGGCCCAATTCCAAGTGTTTGCGGTCATTCTTTGGACGGTAGGAGTCCTTTCTCTATTTTTTTTTTTAACCTCATGTGTCCCACCAAGGAGGGATTCTAGAGAAGAGATCTGAGTAGGGGTGACTAGACTTCTCAAGCACTGGTTAAGGTTTGGGGAGTAGGGGCATGGTAATCTCCATATGTGGGCTCTTGGTCCATCCCCGGAGAGGCTTTACTTGAGGCCAGGGATGATGCTTAGGATCCTAATGTGTGTTTGTGCCCATCGCAGCCCTCAAGCATGTCTGAGGCCTCATGGGCCATGCTGGTTTCTCCTACACTGCACGTTGGACAACATGCCAACCACAGGGTTTCTGGTCATGGGGAAGGAGGAGTTCTGATTTCTGCATCACGTACATGGCATGGCAGTGAGTAGAGATAAGGTCTAGATTCTGAAGCCTGAAAACCGAGGTTGGTAAGAGATGACGACCTAAGGCCATGGTGGGTCCGATGCACTTAGTGTGCAGCCAGATGTCTGTGTCCATCATGAGGTCTGGGCTCAGGCTGTGTCAGGCAGGGCATTAGTCCCCAGGCTAGACTGTATAATTGGGGTACAGTCGAGTGATGTGAAGGTTGGTCCTCATTTGGGGTTTCTGGTTGGCCCCATAGTGCAAAGATTTTCTTCTGGAGGGCAGGCAGAGTGTTGCATTCTGGCTCCAGAATTGCCAACTTCAGGGCTTGTGGGCCAGGTGTTTTAGGACAGAAGTCTGAGAACACAAGTTCAGCTTTGAATTCGCAGCGGTGACATGGCAGGCACACTCTACAGACCTGAAATGAGATCTCGTGCATCTGAATTCAGGGCGAGGATCAGATGTTGGCTTAGGTTGGAGTTTCTGTACATGATGTCCCCTTCATTAAGGTGGGGGGGGCATCAGGAAACCATGGAAGATTTCCAACTTTGTGAGTGTGTGATGCTCCAAACCACAAGGATTCCGTCAGCGGGACAGTCACGACTTTTTGGATGGATCAAGGACGTCCCATAAGAAATGCTCCAAAGCACAGTTCTAATGATGGATGCCTGGGCAGTCCAACTTGCATTCCAGTTGTGTCCTAGTGAAAAGGAGGATTTGATCTGCTGTCACTGGGGGAACAACCGAGGGGCCTGAATTGAAATGGAATCTCATGAGGATCAGTCGATGTGGATTTGTGTCCATGGATCCCTTGGAATGGGGCAGTGGCTCTGTTGCCCTGAAGAATTCTCCTAACCTGAGGTTTTGATGCAGCTCCAAAGAGCAAGTTTCCCATGTAGAGACGAGATTTGTTCTGAAACCCCCACAACCTGGTATTGGAAACCAAGCATCTGGGGAACAATGCCTGGAATCCAAAGCAATGGATCTGATTACGGTCTAGGGGCCTGTCCTTTTCAATATTCTCCTCTGAGTGTCTCTGTCTAAGATTCAGAATGGAGGTCACTGCTCAGCTTGTGTCAGATCACCCATGTTTGTTGGGGGAGGCCAACACTATTGGACTGGTCTTGGGAATTGGAGGTTTCTCCTAATCTGTAAGGGTGTGGCAAATGAAACGGGCAGAGTTCCCTTGGAGAGCACTGGCACAGTCCTTAGGTGTGACACCACCTTTCTGGGTGTCATCCAGAAGGTCCAGGCTCAGGCTGTGTCAGACAGGGCATTAGTGCCAAGCTTAGACTGTATAATTGGAGTAAAGTTGAGTGGCATGCAGGTTGATCCTCATTTGGCGTTTCTGGGTAGCCCCAGGGGCAACGTTTTTCTTCTGGAGGGAAGGAAGAGTGCTGCATTGTGGCGACGGAATTCTCACACTGGAGGGCTTGTGGGCCAGAATTGTGAGGAAGGAAGTGTGAGAACACAAGCTAGGCTTAGGTTTTGGGTCAAGATCATGGCAGGCACACTCTGTAGAGCTAAATCTAAATCTCATGCATCTGAAGTCAGGGCGAGGATCAGACGTAGGCTCAGGTTGAAGTTTCTGTTCAGGATGGCCCCTTCATGATGGTGGGCGGCATCATGGGGCTATGGAGACTTTCCCACGATTGGCATTGTATGTTGCTCCAATCGGCAAGGATTCCTTCTACGGGACAGTCGAGACCGTTCAGATTGCTCCAGGACGTCCCATGCGGAACCACGGCAGTGCAGGGTTCTAAGGATGGATTCCTGGAGTGCCCGCCTCACATTCCTATTGTCTCCTAGTGACAAGGCAGGTTCGATCTGCTTCTTTTGGGGAGCAACCAAAGGGGATGTGTTGAAATGGACTCGCCTGCGGATGGGTCATAATGTGGGTTTGTGTCCATGGAGACCTTGGAATGGGGTGTTGGCTGCTGGGACCTGAAGGTTTCCCTTAAGTGGAGGTTGGGACACAGCTCCAAAATGCATGTTTCCCATGTGGAAATGAGATTTGTTCAGACTGGTACCTCCAGAAGAACACATATGCTGGTATTGGAAACCAGGCCTCTGAGGAGAGATGCCTGGAATCAAAAGCAATGGATCTGATTAGGTCCTAGGTGCCTGTCCGGTTCAATCTTCTTCTCTGGGGTTATCTGTCTATGGGTCTGAGTTGAGGTAGTTGCTCATCTTGGGACAGATCACCCTGTTTGCCCTGAGTGGCCAACACTATTGGGATGGCCTCAGGGACGTTGGAGTGTTCTCCTAATCTTTAGGGTTGTGGCCAATGGAATGGGCAGAATTTGCTTGGAAAAGGCAGGCACAGTCCTGAGGCATGGCTCCAGGGGCCCCAGCCTGGAGGGGGTGTGGGCCAGGACAGTGGGGACAGAAATCTGAAAACCCAAACTCAGCTTAGGTTTGGGGACGTAGGTATGACAGGCCTGATCTATAGTCCGTGAGGAGAATTTTTCAGGCTATGAACAAAGGGCAAGTGTGAGGCATATCTCCAGGCTTTTGTTTCTAGATTTTGTGTCAATGGTGGCCATGGAATGACGGGATGGCCTCTTTGGCCATGGATGATTCTTTCTCTTTTAAGATTTGGTCAGATCCCAAGTTTTGGGGCTCATTCAGGGGATGGAGGAGACCCTTCGATATTTTTTTCCTCAGGGGTTCCAGAGCAGAGAACTGAATAGGGGTGACTAGACCTCTCAACCTCTCATTAATATTGGGGGACTAGGGATGGCAATGCGGGTTCTTGGTCCAGCCCCTGAGAGGCTTTACTTGAGGACAGGGCTCACACTGAGGGTCCCAATGTGTTTGTGCCCATTGCGGTTCTCAAGCATGGGCGGGGACTCATGGGCTACACTGGATTCTCCTACACTGAACGTTGGAAAACATGCCAACCACAAGGTTTCTTGCCTTGAGGAAGAAGGAGTTTCATTTCTGCATCACGTTCACCCCTGGGTAGTGAGTATATATAAGGTCTAGGTTCTGAAGCCTGAAAACCAAGGTTGGGAAGAGATGATGACCTAAAGCCATGGCGGGTCTGATGTGCTCAGTGTACAGCCAGCTGTCTGGGTGTCGGTTGGGAATTCAGACCTCAGGCTGTGCAAGACAGGGCATTAACGCCGAAGTGAAACTGTATAATTGGGGTAGAGTCAAGTGGCATGCAGGTTGATCCTCATTTGGTGTTTCTGGTTAGCCCCATAGGACAACGTTTCTCTTCTGGAGGGCAGTCAGAGTGCTGCATTGTGTCTCTCCAGAATTCCCTAACTGGAGGGCTGGTGGGCTCGGAGTGTGAGGACGAAGTCTGAGAACAATAGCTAGGTTTTGCTTCGGGGCAGGGTTTCGGCAGTCACACTCTGCAGAGTTGAATCAAGATTTCGTGCATCTGAAGTCAGGGCGAGGATTAGACGTTGGCTCAGGTTGGAGTTTCTGTCCAAGATGGCTCTTTCATGAAGGGGACGGTGCACCACGAGGCCACAGAGCTTTTCCCATGATGGGAGTTGTGAGGTGCTCCAAAGCGCAAGGATTCCTTCTGCAGGACAGCTGTGACCTCTTGGATGGCTCCAGGACGTCCCATATGAAATTACTTCAGAGTAGTTTTCTACAGATGGATGCCTAGCCAGCCCGCCTCACATTCCAATTGTCTCCTAGTGACAAGATAGGTTCGATCTGCTGGCTCTAGGGGAGCACCCAAGGGCACTGAGTTGAAATAGACTCTCCTGCAGATGGGTCCTAATGTGGGATTGTGTCCATGGAGACCTTGGAATGAGGTGGTGGCACCGGGGCCCTGAAGGATTTTCCTAGCCGGAGGTTTTGACACAGCTTGAAACAGCACGTTTCCCATGTGGAGAAGACATTTGTTCTGACTGATGACTCAGGAAACCCCCATATGGTGGTATTGAAAACCAGGCCTCTGAGGTTCTGACATAGCTCCACGAGCAAGTTTCCAATGTGCAGACAAGACTTGCTCTGAAGGGGCCTCTGGAAACCCCATAGGCTGGTATTGGAAACCAGGCCTCTGAGAAGAGATGCCTGGAAACCAAAGCAATGGATCTGATTAGGGCCTAGGGGCCTGTCCAGTTCAATGTTCTTCTCTGGGGACATCTGTCTCCGAGTTGGTGTGGAGCTAGTGGCTCAGCTAGTGTCATATCACCCCTGTTTGTTCCAAGCGGCCTACAAAATTGGTATGGTCCCAGGGACATTGGATATTTCTCCTGATTTATATGGTTGTGGCAAATGGAATATGAAGAATTCCCTTTGAGAGGGCAGGAACAATCCTGAGGTGTGGTTCCAGGGGCCCTAACCTGGAGGGTGTGTGTTTCAGACAACTGTCCAAACAGCCCAGGCCTACAAAACCTACAGGCTCAGGCCCCTGGAGCCAAACCTGAGGACTGTACTTGCCCTCTCCAAGGGAATTGTGTGTGCCCATTCCAATGGCCACAACCCTTCTAATAGGATAAACCTCCAAAGTCCCTGATCCATCTCAATAGTGGTGACTTCCCAGGAAAAACAGGGGCAATCTGAGCCCAACTGAGCACCTACCTGCACTCAGAACCATAGACAGATGTCCCCAGAGGTAAAAAGGAAAGAACAGGCCCCTAGGCACTAATCAGATCCATTGCTTTGGTTTCCAAGCATCTCTCCTCAGAGGCCAGGATTTCAAAAGCAGCATATAGCTGTTTCTTGACCCACACATCAGAAAACATCTCATCTACACATGGGAAACTTGCACGTTGTGGCTGTGTGAAAGCCTCTGTTTAGGAGAACCCTTTAGGGCCCAGTGCCTCCGCTTCATTCCAAAGTCTCCATAGACACAAAAGCACATTAGGACCCATCCCCAGGGGTGTCCATTTCAACTCAGCGTCCTCGGTTGCTCCCCACAGATCCAGGAGATCTAACCTGTCTTGTTGCTAGGAGACAATTGGAATGCGAAGTGGGCTACCCTACCATCCATCCTTAGAACCCTGCTCAGAATCATTGGCCTGGAGCCAAACGACAGGTCTCAATTGTCCTGCAGAAGACTCTCTGCAGTTTGGAGCTTCTCACAATCCCATGGTGGGAAATCCCCCTTGGCCTCGTGATGCCCCCCCATTCATGAAGGGGCCATCAGGGACAGAAACTCCAACCTGAGCGATCGTCTGATCCTCGCCATGACTTCAGATGCACGAGATCTCAATTCAGGTCTGTAGATTGTGCCTGCCATGGCCTCACCCAGAAACCTAAGCCTAGCTTGTGTTCTCAGACTTTTGTCGTCAGACTACTGGCCCACAAGCCCTCCAGTTTGGCAATCCAGAACTACAATGCAGCACTCTGCCGGCCCTCCAGAAGAAAAACATTGTCCGCTGGGGCTACCCAGTAACCCCAAATGAGGATCAAACTGCACCGACCTTGGCTGTACCCCAAATACATAGGCTGACCAGGGCACTAATGCCCTTTCTGACACAGCCTGAGCCTGGACCCCCTAGCCCCTCCCATACAGCTGGCCGCACACTGAGCACATCCAGCCACAATGGCCTTAGGTCGTCATCTCTTCCCAACCTCGGTTTTCAGGTTTCAGAACCTAGACCTTATCTCCAATCACTGCCCAGGGTTGAAGGTGATGCATAAATCAGAACTCCTTCCCCATGGCAAGAAACCTTGTGGTTGGCATGGTGTCCACGCTCAGTGTAGTTGAAACCAGTGTGGCCCATGAGGCCCCGCCCATGCTCGCGGGCCACATTGGTCACAAACACACATTGTGACCCTCAGGCCAAGCCCAATCCTCAAGTAAGGCCACTCAGTGGCTGGATGAAGAGATATCATATTGGGCTTGTCATGCCCCTAGGCCCCAATTTTTAACCATATTTCGGGTTGTCCCTTCAGTCTTCCCCACGGCTTGGCTTTGGAATTCCTCTTTTGGTGGGACACCTGAGGTAACAAAACTGAAATGAGTCCTCCCATCCCACAGATTGACGAAAAGCAATTGGGAATCGGGCCAAATCCTCAGAGAGGAAGATTCGTCCATGGCCATGAGGCGTCCCCGACATTCCACGGCCATCGCTGAAACAAAATCCAGAGACAAAAGCCTGAGCAAGCGCCTCAGACTAGCACTTTCTTCATATCCTGAAGAGTTCTTCTCATGGTTTGTAGATCGGGCCTGCCATACCTACATCCCCAATCCTAAGTTGAGTTTCTGTTTTCAGACTTCTGTCCTCAAAGTCTTGGGCCACACCCCCTCCAGCCTGGGCCCCTGGAGCCACACATTAGGACTGTGCCTAACAATCCATGGGAATTCTGCCCATTCCATGGTCCAAAATCGTACAAATTAAGAGAAACCTCCAAAGTCCCTGAGGCCATCCCAATAGTGTAGGTCGCCCGGAACAAACAAGGGCTGTCTGACACCAGCTGATAATCGACCTCCACTCATACCATAGATGGATCTCCCCAGAGAAGAAGATTGAACCAGACAGGACCCTAGGCCATAATAGGATCCATTGCTTTAGGTTACAGGCATGTGTCCTCAAAAGCCTGATTCCAATACGAGCATAGGGGTTTTCCTGAGGCACCCATCAGAACTCATCTCGTCTCCACAAGGAAACCTGTGCATGGGAGCCATGTACAAAGCTTAGGAGAGTACTTCAGGGTCCCGGTGCAACCGCCCCATTCCAAGGCCCTCATGGACACAAAAACACATTAGGACCCATCCTCAGGAAAGTCCATTTCAACTCAGCCACCGCGGTTGCTCCGGCAGAGCCATCAGATCTAAACTGTCTTGTTGCTAGGAGACAATTGGAATGCGAGGCGGGATTCCCAGGCATCCATCCGCGAACGATGCTCTGGAGTCATTCCATATGGGATGTCCTGGAGCTGTCCAACAGGTCTCAATTGTCCCGCAGAAGGAATCCTTGAAGGGGGCATCCCACAACTCCCAACGTGGGAAAACCTCAATGGCCTCGAGATTCCGCTCCCTTCATGAAGCGGCCGTCATGCTCAGAAACTCCAACCTGAGCCAACGTCTGATCCTCGCCCTGACTTCAGATGCATGAGATTTTGGTTCAGATCTTCAGGGGGTACCTGCCGTGCCCTCGCCCTGAAACCCAAGTCTAGCTTGTCTTCTCAGACTTCCGTCCTCACACTCCTGGCCCCGAAGCCCTCAAGTTTGGCAATTCCGGACCCACAATGCAGCACTCTGCCTGCCCTCTAGAAAAAAAATTATTGCCTCATGAGCTGCCCAGGCACCTTAAATGAGGGTAAACCTACACAGCACTCGACTTTACCCAAATTATATAGTCTAACCTGGGCACTAATGCACTGTCGAACACAACCTGAGCCCGGACATCCTGAGCAACACCCAGAAAGCTGACCGCACACTGAGCACATAAAACCCGCCATGGCCTTAGGTCATCATCTCTTCCCTACCTCAGTTTTCAGGCTTCAGAACCGAGACCTTATCTCCAATCACTGCCCAGGGGTGAGTGTGATGCAGAAATCAGAACTCCTCCTTACCCATGGCAAGAACCCTGTGGTTGGCACGTTGTCCAACGTTCAGTGTAGGAGAAACCAGCATTCACCCTGAGGCCCCGCCCATTCTTGAGTGCGAGGAGGGCATACACACGCATTGTGACCCTCAGCATGAGTCCTGTCCTCTAGTAAGTCCTCTCAGTTGCTGGACCATTAGATGTCATAATGGGCTTGACATGTCCCTAGGCCCCAATTTTTAACCAAATTTCTGATGGTCCAGTCGCCCCTCCCCAGGGCTCTACTCTGGAATCCCTCATTTGGTGGGACACCTGAGGATAAAAAAGAAAAAAACAACAATAAAAAAATAAAACAGACTTCTTCCAGCCCACAGAATGACCCCAAACTCTTTGGACGGGGCCAAACCAACAGAGAGTAAGACTCGTCCATTTCCCATGAAGTCACCCAGAAATTCCACGACCATGAGTGACCCGATATCCAGAGACAAAAACTTGAGCTGGAGCCTCACACTCGCCCTTCTTTCAAATCCCGAAGAGTTCTCCTCATGGTCTGTAGATCAGTCCTGCCATACCTATGACCCGAAACATAAGCCGAGTTTGTGTTTTCAGACAACTGTCCAAACAGCCCTGGCCTACACAACCTACAGGCTCAGGCCCCTGGAGCCAAACCTGAGGACTGTACTTGCCCTCTCCAAGGGAATTGTGTGTGCCCATTCCAATGGCCACAACCCTTCTAATAGGATAAACCTCCAAAGTCCCTGATCCATCTCAATAGTGGTGGCTTCCCAGGAACAACAGGGGCAATCTGAGCCCAACTGAGCACCTACCTGCACTCAGACCCATAGACAGATGTCCCCAGAGGTAAAAAGGAAAGAACAGTCCCCTAGGCACTAATCAGATCCATTGCTTTGGTTTCCAGGCATCTCTCCTCAGAGGCCTGGATTTCAAAAGCAGCATATAGCTGTTTCTTGACTCACCCATCTGAAAACATCTCATCTACAAATGGGAAACTTGCACGTTGGAGCTGTGTTAAAGCCTCTGTTTAGGAGAACCCTTTAGGGCCCCAGTGCCACCGCTTCATTCCAAGGTCTCCATAGACACAAAAGCACGTTAGGACCCATCCCCAGGGGTGTCCATTTCAACTCAGCGTCCTCGGTTGCTCCCCACAGATCCAGGAGATCTAACCTGTCTTGTTGCTAGGAGACAATTGTAATGCAGGGTGGGCTACCCAGCCATCCATCCTTAGAACCCTGCTCAGAATCATTGGCCTGGAACCAAACGACAGGTCTCAATTTTCCTGCAGAAGACTCTCTGCAGTTTGGAGCTTCTCACAACTCCTATCGTGGGAAAATCCCCATGGCCTCGTGATGCCCCCGCCCATTCATGAAGGGGCCATCAGGGACAGAAACTCAAACCTGAGCGATGGTCTGATCCTCGCCCTGACTTCAGATGCACGAGATCTCGATTCAGGTCTGTAGATTGTACGTGCCATGGCCTCACCTAGAAACCTAAGCCTAGCTTGTGTTCTCAGACTTTTGTCGTCAGACTACTGGCCCACAAGCCCTCCAGTTTGGCATTCCAGAACTACAATGCAGCACTCTGCCGGCTCTGCAGAAGAAAAACATTGTCTTCTGGGGCTACCCAGTAATCCCAAATGAGGATCAACCTGCACCGACCTTGGCTGTACCCCAAATACATAGGCTGACCAGGGCACTTATGCCCTTTCTGACACAGCCTGAGCCTGGACCCCCTGGCCCCTCCCAGACAGCTGGCGGCACACTGAGCATATCGAGCCGCCATGGCCTTAGGTCGTCATCTCTTCCCAACATCAGTTTTCAGGTTTCAGAACCTAGACCTTATCTCCAATCACTGCCCAGGGTTGAAGGTGATGCAGAAATCAGAACTCCTTCCCCATGGCAAGAAACCTTGTGGTTGGCATGTTGTCCAACGTTCAGTGTCATTGAAACCAGTGTGGCCCATGAGGCCCCGCCCATGCTCGCGGGCCACATTGGTCACAAACACACATTGTGACCCTCAGGCTGAGCCCAGTCCTCAAGAAAGGCCACTCAGTGGCTGGATGAAGAGATAGCATATTGGGCTTGCCATGCCCCTAGGCCCCAATTTTTAACCATAGTTCGGGTTGTCCCTTCATTCTTCCCCACGGCTTGGCTTTGGAATTCCTCTTTTGGTGGGACACCTGAGGTAACAAAACTGAATGAGTCCTTCCATCCCACAGATTGAAAAAGTAATTGCGAATCGGGCCAAATCCTCAGAGAGGAAGATTCGTCCATGGCCCATGAGGCCTCCCCGACATTCCACGGCCATCACTGATACAAAATCCAGAGACAAAAGCCTGAGCAAGCACCTCAGACTCGCACTTTCTTCATATCCTGAGGAGTTCTTCTCTGGTTTGTAGATCGGGCCTGCCATACCTACGTCCCCAAACCTAAGCTGAGTTTGTGTTTTCAGACTTCTGTCCTCAAAGTCTAGGGCCACACACCCTCCAGGCTGGGCCCCTGGAGCCACACATTAGGACTGTACCTACCAATCCATGGGAATTCTGCCCATTCCATGGTCCAAAATCGTACAAATTAGGAGAAACCTCCAAAGTCCCTGAGGCTATCCCAATAGTGTAGGTCGCCCGGAACAAACAAGGACTGTCTGACACCAGCTGATAATCGACCTCCACTCATACCATAGATGGATGTCCCCAGAGAAGAAGATTGAACCAGACAGGACCCTAGGCCATAATAGGATCCATTGCTTTGGCTTACAGGCATGTGTCCTCAAAAGTCTGATTTCATTACGAGCATAGGTGTTTTCCTGAGGCACCCATCAGAACTCATCTCGTCTCCACAAGGAAACCTGTGCATGGGAGCCATGTACAAAGCTTAGGAGAGTACTTCAGGGTCCCGGTGCCACCACCCCATTCCAAGGCCCTCATGGATACAAAAACACATTAGGACCCATCCTCAGGAAAGTCCATTTCAACTCAGCCACCCCGGTTGCTCCCGCAGAGCCATCAGATCTAAACTGTCTTGTTGCTAGTAGACAATTGGAATGGAGGCGGGCTTCGCAGGAGTACATCCGCGAACGGTGCTCTGGAGTCATTCCATATGGGATGTCCTGGAACTGTAAAACAGGTTTCAATTGTCCCACAGAAGGAATCCTGGAAGGGGGCATCCCACAACTCCCAACGTGGGAAAACCTCAATGGCCTCGAGATTCCGCTCCCTTCATGAAGCGGCCGTCATGCTCAGAAACTCCAAACTGAGCCAACGTCTGATCCTCGCCCTGACTTCAGATGCATGAGATATTGGTTCAGATCTGCAGGGGGTACCTGCCGTGCCCTCGCCCTGAAACCCAAGTCTAGCTTGTCTTCTCAGACTTCCGTCCTCACACTCCTGGCCCCGAAGCCCTCAAGTTTGGCAATTCCGGACCCACAATGCAGCACTCTGCCTGCCCTCTAGAAAAAAAATGATTGCCTCATGAGCTGCCCAGGCACCTTAAATGAGGGTAAACCTACACAGCACTCGACTTTACCCAAATTATATAGTCTAACCTGGGCACTAATGCACTGTCGAACACAACCTGAGCCCGGACCTCCTGACCAACACCCAGAAAGCTGACCGCACACTGATCACATAAAACCCGCCATGGCCTTAGGTCATCATCTCTTCCCTACCTCAGTTTTCAGGCTTCAGAACGGAGACCTTATCTCCAATCACTGCCCAGGGGTAAGTGTGATGCAGAAATCAGAACTCCTCCTTACCCATGGCAAGAACCCTTGTGGTTGGCACGTTGTCCAACCTTCAGTGTAGGAGAAACCAGCATTCACCCTGAGGCCCCGCCCATTCTTGAGTGCGACGAGGGCATACACACGCATTGTGACCCTCAGCATGAGTCCTGTCCTCTAGTAAGTCCTCTCAGTGGCTGCACCATTAGATGTCATAATGGGCTTGACATGTCCATAGGCCCCAATTTTTAACCAGATTTCTGATGGTCCAGTCGCCCCAACCCAGGGCTCTACTCTGGAATCCCTCATTTCTTGGGACACCTGAGGTTAAAAAAGAAAAAAACAACAATAAAAAAAAAAAAAAAACGGACGTCTTCCAGCCCACAGAATGACCCCAAACTCTTTGGACGGGGCCAATCCACCAGAGCTTAACACTCGCCCATTTCCCATGAAGTCACCCAGAAATTCCACGACCATGAGTGACACGATATCCAGAGACAAAAACTTGAGCAGGAGCCTCACACTCGCCCTTCTTTCAAATCCCGAAGAGTTCTCCTCATGGTCTGTAGATCAGTCCTGCCATACCTATGACCCGAAACATAAGCCGAGTTTGTGTTTTCAGACAACTGTCCAAACAGCCCTGGCCTACACAACCTACAGGCTCAGGCCCCTGGAGCCAAACCTGAGGACTGTACTTGCCCTCTCCAAGGGAATTGTGTGTGCCCATTCCAATGGCCACAAGACTTCTAATAGGATAAACCTCGAAAGTCCCTGATCCATCTCAATAGTGGTGGCTTCCCAGGAACAACAGGGGCAATCTGAGCCCAACTGAGCACCTACCTGCACTCAGACCCATAGACAGATGTCCCCAGAAGTAAAAACGAAAGAACAGGCCCCTAGGCACTAATCAGATCCATTGCTTTGGTTTCGAGGCATCTCTCCTCAGAGGCCTGGATTTCAAAAGCAGCATATAGCTGTTTCTTGACTCACCCATCAGAAAACATCTCATCTACACATGGGAAACTTGCACGTTGGAGCTGTGTCAAAGCCTCTGTTTAGGAGAACCCTTTAGGGCCCCAGCGCCACCGCTTCATTCCAAGGTCTCCATAGACTCAAAAGCACGTTAGGACCCATCCCCAGGGGTGTCCATTTCAACTCAGAGTCCTCGGTTGCTCCCCACAGATCCAGGAGATCTAACCTGTCTTGTTGATAGGAGACAATTAAAATGCGAGGTGGGCTACCCAGCCATCCATCCTTAGAACCCTGCTCAGAATCATTGGCCTAGAGCCAAACAACAGGTCTCAATTGTCCTGCGGAAGACTCTCTGCAGTTTGGAGCTTCTCACAACTCCCATCGTGGGAAAACACCCATGGCCTCGTGATGCCGCCCCCATTCATGAAGGGGCCATCAGGGACAGAAACTCAAACCTGAGCGATCGTCTGATCCTCGCCCTGACTTCAGATGCACGAGATCTCGATTCAGGTCTGTAGATTGTGCCTGCCATGGCCTCACCCAGAAACCTAAGCCTAGCTTGTGTTCTCAGACTTTTGTCGTCAGACTACTGGCCCACAAGCCCTCCAGTTTGGCAATCCAGAACTACAATGCAGCACTCTGCTGGCTCTGCAGAAGAAAAACATTGTCCTCTGGGGCTACCCAGTAATCCCAAATGAGGACCAACCTTCACCGACCTTGGCTGTACACCAAATACATAGGCTGACCAGGGCTCTAATGCCCTTTCTGGTACAGCCTGAGCCTGGACCCCCTGGACCCTCCCAGACAGCTGGACGCACACTGAGCACATCAAGCCGCCATGGCCTTAGGTCGTCATCTCTTCCCAACCTCGGTTTTCAGGTTTCAGAACCTAGACCTTATATCCAATCACTGCCAAGGGTTGAAGGTGATGCATAAATCAGAACTCCTTCCCCATGGCAAGAAACCTTGTGGTTGGCATGTTGTCCAACATTCAGTGTAGTTGAAACCAGTGTGGCCCATGAGGCCCTGCCCATGCTCGTTGGCCACAATGGTCAAAAACACACATTGTGACGCTCAGGCTGAGCCCAGTCCTCAAGTAAGGCCACTCAGCTGCTGGATGAAGAGATAGCATATTGGGCTTGCCATGCCCCTAGGCCCCAATTTTTAACCATAGTTCGGGTTGTCCCTTCAGTCTTCCCCACGGCTTGACTTTGGAATTCCTCTATTGGTGGGACACCTGAGTAACAAAACTGAAATGAGTCCTCCCATCCCACAGATTGACGAAAAGCAATTGGGAATCGGGCCAAATCCTCAGAGAGGAAGATTCGTCCATGGCCCATGAGGCCTCCCCGACATTCCACGGCCATCGCTGATACAAAATCCAGAGACAAAAGCCTGAGCAAGCGCCTCAGACTCGCACTTTCTTCAAATCCTGAAGAGTTCTTCTCATGGTTTGTAGATCGGGCCTCCCATACCTACGTCCCCAAATCTAAGCTGAGTTTGTGTTTTCAGACTTCTGTCCTCAAAGTCTTGGGTCCCACACCCTCCAGGCTGGGCCCCTGGAGCCACACATTAGGACTGTGCCTACCAATCCATGGGAATTCTGCCCATTCCATGGTCCAAAATCGTACAAATTAGGAGAAACCTCCAAAGTCCCTGAGGCCATCCCAATAGTGTAGGTCGCCCGGAACAAACAAGCGCTGTCTGACAGCAGCTGATAATCGACCTCCACTCATACCATAGATGGATGTCCCCAGAGAAGAAGATTGAACCAGACAGGACCCTAGGCCATAATAGGATCCATTGCTTTGGCTTACAGGCATGTGTCCTCAAAAGCCTGATTCCAATACGAGCATAGGGGTTTTCCTGAGGCACCCATCAGAACTCATCTCGTCTCCACAAGGAAACCTGTGCATGGGAGCCATGTCCAAAGCTTAGGAGAGTACTTCAGGGTCCCGGTGCCACCGCCCCATTCCAAGGCCCTCATGGACACAAAAACACATTAGGACCCATCCTCAGGAAAGTCCATTTCAACTCTGCCACCCCGGTTGCTCCCGCAGAACCATCAGATCTAAACTGTCTTGTTGCTAGGAGACAATTGGAATGCGAGGCGGGCTTCCCAGTCATCCATCCGCGAACGGTGCTCTGGAGTCATTCCATATGGCATGTCCTGGAGCTGTCCAACAGGTCTCAATTGTCCGGAAGAAGGAATCCTGGAAGGGGGCATCCCACAACTCCCAACGTGGGAAAACCTCAATGGCCTCGAGATTCCGCTCCCTTCATGAAGCGGCCGTCATGCTCAGAAACTCCAATCTGAGCCAACATCTGATCATCGCCCTGACTTCAGATGCATGATATATTGGTTCAGATCTGCAGGGGGTACCTGCCGTGCCCTCGCCCTGAAACCCAAGTCTAGCTTGTCTTCTCAGACTTCCATCCTCACACTCCTGGCCCCGTAGCCCTCAAGTTTGGCAATTCCGGACCCACAATGCAGCACTCTGCCTGCCCTCTAGAAAAAAAATTATTGCCTGATGAGCTGCCGAGGCACCTTAAATGAGGGTAAACCTACACAGCACTCGACTTTACCCAAATTATATAGTCTAACCTGGGCACTAATGCACTGTCGAACACAACCTGAGCCCGGACCTCCTGACCAACACCCAGAAAGCTGACCGCACACTGATCACATAAAACCCGCCATGGCCTTAGGTCATCATCTCTTCCCTACCTCAGTTTTCAGGCTTCAGAACCGAGACCTTATCTCCAATCACTGCCCAGGGGTGAGTGTGATGCAGAAATCAGAACTCCTCCTTACCCATGGCAAGAACCCTGTGGTTGGCACGTTGTCCAACGTTCAGTGTAGGAGAAACCAGCATTCACCCTGAGGCCCCGCCCATTCTTGAGTGCGAGGAGGGCATACACACGCATTGTGACCCTCAGCATGAGTCCTGTCCTCTAGTAAGTCCTCTCAGTTGCTGGACCATTAGATGTCATAATGGGCTTGACATGTCCCTAGGCCCCAATTTTTAACCAGATTTCTGATGGTCCAGTCGCCCCAACCCAGGGCTCTACTCTGGAATCCCTCATTTTTTGGGACACCTGAGGTTAAAAAAGAAAAAAACAACAATAAAAAAAAAAAAAACGGACGTCTTCCAGCCCACAGAATGACCCCAAACTCTTTGGACGGGGCCAATCCACCAGAGCTTAACACTCGCCCATTTCCCATGAAGTCACCCAGAAATTCCACGACCATGAGTGACACGATATCCAGAGACAAAAACTTGAGCAGGAGCCTCACACTCGCCCTTCTTTCAAATCCCGAAGAGTTCTCCTCATGGTCTGTAGATCAGTCCTGCCATACCTATGACCCGAAACATAAGCCGAGTTTGTGTTTTCAGACAACTGTCCAAACAGCCCTGGCCTACACAACCTACAGGCTCAGGCCCCTGGAGCCAAACCTGTGGACTGTACTTGCCCTCTCCAAGGGAATTGTGTGTGCCCATTCCAATGGCCACAACCCTTCTAATAGGATAAACCTCCAAAGTCCCTGATCCATCTCAATAGTGGTGGCTTCCCAGGAACAACAGGGGCAATCTGAGCCCAACTGAGCACCTACCTGCACTCAGACCCATAGACAGATGTCCCCAGAGGTAAAAAGGAAAGAACAGTCCCCTAGGCACTAATCAGATCCATTGCTTTGGTTTCCAGGCATCTCTCCTCAGAGGCCTGGATTTCAAAAGCAGCATATAGCTGTTTCTTGACTCACCCATCAGAAAACATCTCATCTACAAATGGGAAACTTGCACGTTGGAGCTGTGTTAAAGCCTCTGTTTAGGAGAACCCTTTAGGGCCCCAGTGCCACCGCTTCATTCCAAGGTCTCCATAGACACAAAAGCACGTTAGGACCCATCCCCAGGGGTGTCCATTTCAACTCAGCGTCCTCGGTTGCTCCCCACAGATCCAGGAGATCTAACCTGTCTTGTTGCTAGGAGACAATTGTAATGCAGGGTGGGCTACCCAGCCATCCATCCTTAGAACCCTGCTCAGAATCATTGGCCTGGAACCAAACGACAGGTCTCAATTTTCCTGCAGAAGACTCTCTGCAGTTTGGAGCTTCTCACAACTCCTATCGTGGGAAAATCCCCATGGCCTCGTGATGCCCCCGCCCATTCATGAAGGGGCCATCAGGGACAGAAACTCAAACCTGAGCGATGGTCTGATCCTCGCCCTGACTTCAGATGCACGAGATCTCGATTCAGGTCTGTAGATTGTACGTGCCATGGCCTCACCTAGAAACCTAAGCCTAGCTTGTGTTCTCAGACTTTTGTCGTCAGACTACTGGCCCACAAGCCCTCCAGTTTGGCATTCCAGAACTACAATGCAGCACTCTGCCGGCTCTGCAGAAGAAAAACATTGTCTTCTGGGGCTACCCAGTAATCCCAAATGAGGATCAACCTGCACCGACCTTGGCTGTACCCCAAATACATAGGCTGACCAGGGCACTTATGCCCTTTCTGACACAGCCTGAGCCTGGACCCCCTGGCCCCTCCCAGACAGCTGGCGGCACACTGAGCATATCGAGCCGCCATGGCCTTAGGTCGTCATCTCTTCCCAACATCAGTTTTCAGGTTTCAGAACCTAGACCTTATCTCCAATCACTGCCCAGGGTTGAAGGTGATGCAGAAATCAGAACTCCTTCCCCATGGCAAGAAACCTTGTGGTTGGCATGTTGTCCAACGTTCAGTGTCATTGAAACCAGTGTGGCCCATGAGGCCCCGCCCATGCTCGCGGGCCACATTGGTCACAAACACACATTGTGACCCTCAGGCTGAGCCCAGTCCTCAAGAAAGGCCACTCAGTGGCTGGATGAAGAGATAGCATATTGGGCTTGCCATGCCCCTAGGCCCCAATTTTTAACCATAGTTCGGGTTGTCCCTTCATTCTTCCCCACGGCTTGGCTTTGGAATTCCTCTTTGGTGGGACACCTGAGGTAACAAAACTGAATGAGTCCTTCCATCCCACAGATTGAAAAAGTAATTGCGAATCGGGCCAAATCCTCAGAGAGGAAGATTCGTCCATGGCCCATGAGGCCTCCCCGACATTCCACGGCCATCACTGATACAAAATCCAGAGACAAAAGCCTGAGCAAGCACCTCAGACTCGCACTTTCTTCATATCCTGAGGAGTTCTTCTCTGGTTTGTAGATCGGGCCTGCCATACCTACGTCCCCAAACCTAAGCTGAGTTTGTGTTTTCAGACTTCTGTCCTCAAAGTCTTGGGCCACACACCCTCCAGGCTGGGCCCCTGGAGCCACACATTAGGACTGTACCTACCAATCCATGGGAATTCTGCCCATTCCATGGTCCAAAATCGTACAAATTAGGAGAAACCTCCAAAGTCCCTGAGGCTATCCCAATAGTGTAGGTCGCCCGGAACAAACAAGGACTGTCTGACACCAGCTGATAATCGACCTCCACTCATACCATAGATGGATGTCCCCAGAGAAGAAGATTGAACCAGACAGGACCCTAGGCCATAATAGGATCCATTGCTTTGGCTTACAGGCATGTGTCCTCAAAAGTCTGATTTCATTACGAGCATAGGTGTTTTCCTGAGGCACCCATCAGAACTCATCTCGTCTCCACAAGGAAACCTGTGCATGGGAGCCATGTACAAAGCTTAGGAGAGTACTTCAGGGTCCCGGTGCCACCACCCCATTCCAAGGCCCTCATGGATACAAAAACACATTAGGACCCATCCTCAGGAAAGTCCATTTCAACTCAGCCACCCCGGTTGCTCCCGCAGAGCCATCAGATCTAAACTGTCTTGTTGCTAGTAGACAATTGGAATGGAGGCGGGCTTCGCAGGAGTACATCCGCGAACGGTGCTCTGGAGTCATTCCATATGGGATGTCCTGGAACTGTAAAACAGGTTTCAATTGTCCCACAGAAGGAATCCTGGAAGGGGGCATCCCACAACTCCCAACGTGGGAAAACCTCAATGGCCTCGAGATTCCGCTCCCTTCATGAAGCGGCCGTCATGCTCAGAAACTCCAACCTGAGCCAACGTCTGATCCTCGCCCTGACTTCAGATGCATGAGATATTGGTTCAGATCTGCAGGGGGTACCTGCCGTGCCCTCGCCCTGAAACCCAAGTCTAGCTTGTCTTCTCAGACTTCCGTCCTCACACTCCTGGCCCCGAAGCCCTCAAGTTTGGCAATTCCGGACCCACAATGCAGCACTCTGCCTGCCCTCTAGAAAAAAAATGATTGCCTCATGAGCTGCCCAGGCACCTTAAATGAGGGTAAACCTACACAGCACTCGACTTTACCCAAATTATATAGTCTAACCTGGGCACTAATGCACTGTCGAACACAACCTGAGCCCGGACCTCCTGACCAACACCCAGAAAGCTGACCGCACACTGATCACATAAAACCCGCCATGGCCTTAGGTCATCATCTCTTCCCTACCTCAGTTTTCAGGCTTCAGAACGGAGACCTTATCTCCAATCACTGCCCAGGGGTAAGTGTGATGCAGAAATCAGAACTCCTCCTTACCCATGGCAAGAACCCTTGTGGTTGGCACGTTGTCCAACCTTCAGTGTAGGAGAAACCAGCATTCACCCTGAGGCCCCGCCCATTCTTGAGTGCGACGAGGGCATACACACGCATTGTGACCCTCAGCATGAGTCCTGTCCTCTAGTAAGTCCTCTCAGTGGCTGCACCATTAGATGTCATAATGGGCTTGACATGTCCATAGGCCCCAATTTTTAACCAGATTTCTGATGGTCCAGTCGCCCCAACCCAGGGCTCTACTCTGGAATCCCTCATTTTTTGGGACACCTGAGGTTAAAAAAGAAAAAAACAACAATAAAAAAAAAAAAAAACGGACGTCTTCCAGCCCACAGAATGACCCCAAACTCTTTGGACGGGGCCAATCCACCAGAGCTTAACACTCGCCCATTTCCCATGAAGTCACCCAGAAATTCCACGACCATGAGTGACACGATATCCAGAGACAAAAACTTGAGCAGGAGCCTCACACTCGCCCTTCTTTCAAATCCCGAAGAGTTCTCCTCATGGTCTGTAGATCAGTCCTGCCATACCTATGACCCGAAACATAAGCCGAGTTTGTGTTTTCAGACAACTGTCCAAACAGCCCTGGCCTACACAACCTACAGGCTCAGGCCCCTGGAGCCAAACCTGAGGACTGTACTTGCCCTCTCCAAGGGAATTGTGTGTGCCCATTCCAATGGCCACAAGACTTCTAATAGGATAAACCTCGAAAGTCCCTGATCCATCTCAATAGTGGTGGCTTCCCAGGAACAACAGGGGCAATCTGAGCCCAACTGAGCACCTACCTGCACTCAGACCCATAGACAGATGTCCCCAGAAGTAAAAACGAAAGAACAGGCCCCTAGGCACTAATCAGATCCATTGCTTTGGTTTCGAGGCATCTCTCCTCAGAGGCCTGGATTTCAAAAGCAGCATATAGCTGTTTCTTGACTCACCCATCAGAAAACATCTCATCTACACATGGGAAACTTGCACGTTGGAGCTGTGTCAAAGCCTCTGTTTAGGAGAACCCTTTAGGGCCCCAGCGCCACCGCTTCATTCCAAGGTCTCCATAGACTCAAAAGCACGTTAGGACCCATCCCCAGGGGTGTCCATTTCAACTCAGAGTCCTCGGTTGCTCCCCACAGATCCAGGAGATCTAACCTGTCTTGTTGATAGGAGACAATTAAAATGCGAGGTGGGCTACCCAGCCATCCATCCTTAGAACCCTGCTCAGAATCATTGGCCTAGAGCCAAACAACAGGTCTCAATTGTCCTGCGGAAGACTCTCTGCAGTTTGGAGCTTCTCACAACTCCCATCGTGGGAAAACACCCATGGCCTCGTGATGCCGCCCCCATTCATGAAGGGGCCATCAGGGACAGAAACTCAAACCTGAGCGATCGTCTGATCCTCGCCCTGACTTCAGATGCACGAGATCTCGATTCAGGTCTGTAGATTGTGCCTGCCATGGCCTCACCCAGAAACCTAAGCCTAGCTTGTGTTCTCAGACTTTTGTCGTCAGACTACTGGCCCACAAGCCCTCCAGTTTGGCAATCCAGAACTACAATGCAGCACTCTGCTGGCTCTGCAGAAGAAAAACATTGTCCTCTGGGGCTACCCAGTAATCCCAAATGAGGACCAACCTTCACCGACCTTGGCTGTACACCAAATACATAGGCTGACCAGGGCTCTAATGCCCTTTCTGGTACAGCCTGAGCCTGGACCCCCTGGACCCTCCCAGACAGCTGGACGCACACTGAGCACATCAAGCCGCCATGGCCTTAGGTCGTCATCTCTTCCCAACCTCAGTTTTCAGGTTTCAGAACCTAGACCTTATATCCAATCACTGCCAAGGGTTGAAGGTGATGCATAAATCAGAACTCCTTCCCCATGGCAAGAAACCTTGTGGTTGGCATGTTGTCCAACATTCAGTGTAGTTGAAACCAGTGTGGCCCATGAGGCCCTGCCCATGCTCGTTGGCCACAATGGTCAAAAACACACATTGTGACGCTCAGGCTGAGCCCAGTCCTCAAGTAAGGCCACTCAGCTGCTGGATGAAGAGATAGCATATTGGGCTTGCCATGCCCCTAGGCCCCAATTTTTAACCATAGTTCGGGTTGTCCCTTCAGTCTTCCCCACGGCTTGACTTTGGAATTCCTCTATTGGTGGGACACCTGAGTAACAAAACTGAAA
This sequence comes from Mustela nivalis, assembly GCF_964662115.1. Lineage (NCBI taxonomy): Eukaryota > Metazoa > Chordata > Mammalia > Carnivora > Mustelidae > Mustela > Mustela nivalis. The sequence continues at coordinate 130,982 of NW_028135330.1, read as the reverse complement.
TGAGTCCTCCCATCCCACAGATTGACGAAAAGCAATTGGGAATCGGGCCAAATCCTCAGAGAGGAAGATTCGTCCATGGCCCATGAGGCCTCCCCGACATTCCACGGCCATCGCTGATACAAAATCCAGAGACAAAAGCCTGAGCAAGCGCCTCAGACTCGCACTTTCTTCAAATCCTGAAGAGTTCTTCTCATGGTTTGTAGATCGGGCCTCCCATACCTACGTCCCCAAATCTAAGCTGAGTTTGTGTTTTCAGACTTCTGTCCTCAAAGTCTTGGGTCCCACACCCTCCAGGCTGGGCCCCTGGAGCCACACATTAGGACTGTGCCTACCAATCCATGGGAATTCTGCCCATTCCATGGTCCAAAATCGTACAAATTAGGAGAAACCTCCAAAGTCCCTGAGGCCATCCCAATAGTGTAGGTCGCCCGGAACAAACAAGCGCTGTCTGACAGCAGCTGATAATCGACCTCCACTCATACCATAGATGGATGTCCCCAGAGAAGAAGATTGAACCAGACAGGACCCTAGGCCATAATAGGATCCATTGCTTTGGCTTACAGGCATGTGTCCTCAAAAGCCTGATTCCAATACGAGCATAGGGGTTTTCCTGAGGCACCCATCAGAACTCATCTCGTCTCCACAAGGAAACCTGTGCATGGGAGCCATGTCCAAAGCTTAGGAGAGTACTTCAGGGTCCCGGTGCCACCGCCCCATTCCAAGGCCCTCATGGACACAAAAACACATTAGGACCCATCCTCAGGAAAGTCCATTTCAACTCTGCCACCCCGGTTGCTCCCGCAGAACCATCAGATCTAAACTGTCTTGTTGCTAGGAGACAATTGGAATGCGAGGCGGGCTTCCCAGTCATCCATCCGCGAACGGTGCTCTGGAGTCATTCCATATGGCATGTCCTGGAGCTGTCCAACAGGTCTCAATTGTCCGGAAGAAGGAATCCTGGAAGGGGGCATCCCACAACTCCCAACGTGGGAAAACCTCAATGGCCTCGAGATTCCGCTCCCTTCATGAAGCGGCCGTCATGCTCAGAAACTCCAATCTGAGCCAACATCTGATCATCGCCCTGACTTCAGATGCATGATATATTGGTTCAGATCTGCAGGGGGTACCTGCCGTGCCCTCGCCCTGAAACCCAAGTCTAGCTTGTCTTCTCAGACTTCCATCCTCACACTCCTGGCCCCGTAGCCCTCAAGTTTGGCAATTCCGGACCCACAATGCAGCACTCTGCCTGCCCTCTAGAAAAAAAATTATTGCCTGATGAGCTGCCGAGGCACCTTAAATGAGGGTAAACCTACACAGCACTCGACTTTACCCAAATTATATAGTCTAACCTGGGCACTAATGCACTGTCGAACACAACCTGAGCCCGGACCTCCTGACCAACACCCAGAAAGCTGACCGCACACTGATCACATAAAACCCGCCATGGCCTTAGGTCATCATCTCTTCCCTACCTCAGTTTTCAGGCTTCAGAACCGAGACCTTATCTCCAATCACTGCCCAGGGGTGAGTGTGATGCAGAAATCAGAACTCCTCCTTACCCATGGCAAGAACCCTGTGGTTGGCACGTTGTCCAACGTTCAGTGTAGGAGAAACCAGCATTCACCCTGAGGCCCCGCCCATTCTTGAGTGCGAGGAGGGCATACACACGCATTGTGACCCTCAGCATGAGTCCTGTCCTCTAGTAAGTCCTCTCAGTTGCTGGACCATTAGATGTCATAATGGGCTTGACATGTCCCTAGGCCCCAATTTTTAACCAGATTTCTGATGGTCCAGTCGCCCCAACCCAGGGCTCTACTCTGGAATCCCTCATTTTTTGGGACACCTGAGGTTAAAAAAGAAAAAAACAACAATAAAAAAAAAAAAAACGGACGTCTTCCAGCCCACAGAATGACCCCAAACTCTTTGGACGGGGCCAATCCACCAGAGCTTAACACTCGCCCATTTCCCATGAAGTCACCCAGAAATTCCACGACCATGAGTGACACGATATCCAGAGACAAAAACTTGAGCAGGAGCCTCACACTCGCCCTTCTTTCAAATCCCGAAGAGTTCTCCTCATGGTCTGTAGATCAGTCCTGCCATACCTATGACCCGAAACATAAGCCGAGTTTGTGTTTTCAGACAACTGTCCAAACAGCCCTGGCCTACACAACCTACAGGCTCAGGCCCCTGGAGCCAAACCTGTGGACTGTACTTGCCCTCTCCAAGGGAATTGTGTGTGCCCATTCCAATGGCCACAACCCTTCTAATAGGATAAACCTCCAAAGTCCCTGATCCATCTCAATAGTGGTGGCTTCCCAGGAACAACAGGGGCAATCTGAGCCCAACTGAGCACCTACCTGCACTCAGACCCATAGACAGATGTCCCCAGAGGTAAAAAGGAAAGAACAGTCCCCTAGGCACTAATCAGATCCATTGCTTTGGTTTCCAGGCATCTCTCCTCAGAGGCCTGGATTTCAAAAGCAGCATATAGCTGTTTCTTGACTCACCCATCAGAAAACATCTCATCTACAAATGGGAAACTTGCACGTTGGAGCTGTGTTAAAGCCTCTGTTTAGGAGAACCCTTTAGGGCCCCAGTGCCACCGCTTCATTCCAAGGTCTCCATAGACACAAAAGCACGTTAGGACCCATCCCCAGGGGTGTCCATTTCAACTCAGCGTCCTCGGTTGCTCCCCACAGATCCAGGAGATCTAACCTGTCTTGTTGCTAGGAGACAATTGTAATGCAGGGTGGGCTACCCAGCCATCCATCCTTAGAACCCTGCTCAGAATCATTGGCCTGGAACCAAACGACAGGTCTCAATTTTCCTGCAGAAGACTCTCTGCAGTTTGGAGCTTCTCACAACTCCTATCGTGGGAAAATCCCCATGGCCTCGTGATGCCCCCGCCCATTCATGAAGGGGCCATCAGGGACAGAAACTCAAACCTGAGCGATGGTCTGATCCTCGCCCTGACTTCAGATGCACGAGATCTCGATTCAGGTCTGTAGATTGTACGTGCCATGGCCTCACCTAGAAACCTAAGCCTAGCTTGTGTTCTCAGACTTTTGTCGTCAGACTACTGGCCCACAAGCCCTCCAGTTTGGCATTCCAGAACTACAATGCAGCACTCTGCCGGCTCTGCAGAAGAAAAACATTGTCTTCTGGGGCTACCCAGTAATCCCAAATGAGGATCAACCTGCACCGACCTTGGCTGTACCCCAAATACATAGGCTGACCAGGGCACTTATGCCCTTTCTGACACAGCCTGAGCCTGGACCCCCTGGCCCCTCCCAGACAGCTGGCGGCACACTGAGCATATCGAGCCGCCATGGCCTTAGGTCGTCATCTCTTCCCAACATCAGTTTTCAGGTTTCAGAACCTAGACCTTATCTCCAATCACTGCCCAGGGTTGAAGGTGATGCAGAAATCAGAACTCCTTCCCCATGGCAAGAAACCTTGTGGTTGGCATGTTGTCCAACGTTCAGTGTCATTGAAACCAGTGTGGCCCATGAGGCCCCGCCCATGCTCGCGGGCCACATTGGTCACAAACACACATTGTGACCCTCAGGCTGAGCCCAGTCCTCAAGAAAGGCCACTCAGTGGCTGGATGAAGAGATAGCATATTGGGCTTGCCATGCCCCTAGGCCCCAATTTTTAACCATAGTTCGGGTTGTCCCTTCATTCTTCCCCACGGCTTGGCTTTGGAATTCCTCTTTGGTGGGACACCTGAGGTAACAAAACTGAATGAGTCCTTCCATCCCACAGATTGAAAAAGTAATTGCGAATCGGGCCAAATCCTCAGAGAGGAAGATTCGTCCATGGCCCATGAGGCCTCCCCGACATTCCACGGCCATCACTGATACAAAATCCAGAGACAAAAGCCTGAGCAAGCACCTCAGACTCGCACTTTCTTCATATCCTGAGGAGTTCTTCTCTGGTTTGTAGATCGGGCCTGCCATACCTACGTCCCCAAACCTAAGCTGAGTTTGTGTTTTCAGACTTCTGTCCTCAAAGTCTTGGGCCACACACCCTCCAGGCTGGGCCCCTGGAGCCACACATTAGGACTGTACCTACCAATCCATGGGAATTCTGCCCATTCCATGGTCCAAAATCGTACAAATTAGGAGAAACCTCCAAAGTCCCTGAGGCTATCCCAATAGTGTAGGTCGCCCGGAACAAACAAGGACTGTCTGACACCAGCTGATAATCGACCTCCACTCATACCATAGATGGATGTCCCCAGAGAAGAAGATTGAACCAGACAGGACCCTAGGCCATAATAGGATCCATTGCTTTGGCTTACAGGCATGTGTCCTCAAAAGTCTGATTTCATTACGAGCATAGGTGTTTTCCTGAGGCACCCATCAGAACTCATCTCGTCTCCACAAGGAAACCTGTGCATGGGAGCCATGTACAAAGCTTAGGAGAGTACTTCAGGGTCCCGGTGCCACCACCCCATTCCAAGGCCCTCATGGATACAAAAACACATTAGGACCCATCCTCAGGAAAGTCCATTTCAACTCAGCCACCCCGGTTGCTCCCGCAGAGCCATCAGATCTAAACTGTCTTGTTGCTAGTAGACAATTGGAATGGAGGCGGGCTTCGCAGGAGTACATCCGCGAACGGTGCTCTGGAGTCATTCCATATGGGATGTCCTGGAACTGTAAAACAGGTTTCAATTGTCCCACAGAAGGAATCCTGGAAGGGGGCATCCCACAACTCCCAACGTGGGAAAACCTCAATGGCCTCGAGATTCCGCTCCCTTCATGAAGCGGCCGTCATGCTCAGAAACTCCAACCTGAGCCAACGTCTGATCCTCGCCCTGACTTCAGATGCATGAGATATTGGTTCAGATCTGCAGGGGGTACCTGCCGTGCCCTCGCCCTGAAACCCAAGTCTAGCTTGTCTTCTCAGACTTCCGTCCTCACACTCCTGGCCCCGAAGCCCTCAAGTTTGGCAATTCCGGACCCACAATGCAGCACTCTGCCTGCCCTCTAGAAAAAAAATGATTGCCTCATGAGCTGCCCAGGCACCTTAAATGAGGGTAAACCTACACAGCACTCGACTTTACCCAAATTATATAGTCTAACCTGGGCACTAATGCACTGTCGAACACAACCTGAGCCCGGACCTCCTGACCAACACCCAGAAAGCTGACCGCACACTGATCACATAAAACCCGCCATGGCCTTAGGTCATCATCTCTTCCCTACCTCAGTTTTCAGGCTTCAGAACGGAGACCTTATCTCCAATCACTGCCCAGGGGTAAGTGTGATGCAGAAATCAGAACTCCTCCTTACCCATGGCAAGAACCCTTGTGGTTGGCACGTTGTCCAACCTTCAGTGTAGGAGAAACCAGCATTCACCCTGAGGCCCCGCCCATTCTTGAGTGCGACGAGGGCATACACACGCATTGTGACCCTCAGCATGAGTCCTGTCCTCTAGTAAGTCCTCTCAGTGGCTGCACCATTAGATGTCATAATGGGCTTGACATGTCCATAGGCCCCAATTTTTAACCAGATTTCTGATGGTCCAGTCGCCCCAACCCAGGGCTCTACTCTGGAATCCCTCATTTTTTGGGACACCTGAGGTTAAAAAAGAAAAAAACAACAATAAAAAAAAAAAAAAACGGACGTCTTCCAGCCCACAGAATGACCCCAAACTCTTTGGACGGGGCCAATCCACCAGAGCTTAACACTCGCCCATTTCCCATGAAGTCACCCAGAAATTCCACGACCATGAGTGACACGATATCCAGAGACAAAAACTTGAGCAGGAGCCTCACACTCGCCCTTCTTTCAAATCCCGAAGAGTTCTCCTCATGGTCTGTAGATCAGTCCTGCCATACCTATGACCCGAAACATAAGCCGAGTTTGTGTTTTCAGACAACTGTCCAAACAGCCCTGGCCTACACAACCTACAGGCTCAGGCCCCTGGAGCCAAACCTGAGGACTGTACTTGCCCTCTCCAAGGGAATTGTGTGTGCCCATTCCAATGGCCACAAGACTTCTAATAGGATAAACCTCGAAAGTCCCTGATCCATCTCAATAGTGGTGGCTTCCCAGGAACAACAGGGGCAATCTGAGCCCAACTGAGCACCTACCTGCACTCAGACCCATAGACAGATGTCCCCAGAAGTAAAAACGAAAGAACAGGCCCCTAGGCACTAATCAGATCCATTGCTTTGGTTTCGAGGCATCTCTCCTCAGAGGCCTGGATTTCAAAAGCAGCATATAGCTGTTTCTTGACTCACCCATCAGAAAACATCTCATCTACACATGGGAAACTTGCACGTTGGAGCTGTGTCAAAGCCTCTGTTTAGGAGAACCCTTTAGGGCCCCAGCGCCACCGCTTCATTCCAAGGTCTCCATAGACTCAAAAGCACGTTAGGACCCATCCCCAGGGGTGTCCATTTCAACTCAGAGTCCTCGGTTGCTCCCCACAGATCCAGGAGATCTAACCTGTCTTGTTGATAGGAGACAATTAAAATGCGAGGTGGGCTACCCAGCCATCCATCCTTAGAACCCTGCTCAGAATCATTGGCCTAGAGCCAAACAACAGGTCTCAATTGTCCTGCGGAAGACTCTCTGCAGTTTGGAGCTTCTCACAACTCCCATCGTGGGAAAACACCCATGGCCTCGTGATGCCGCCCCCATTCATGAAGGGGCCATCAGGGACAGAAACTCAAACCTGAGCGATCGTCTGATCCTCGCCCTGACTTCAGATGCACGAGATCTCGATTCAGGTCTGTAGATTGTGCCTGCCATGGCCTCACCCAGAAACCTAAGCCTAGCTTGTGTTCTCAGACTTTTGTCGTCAGACTACTGGCCCACAAGCCCTCCAGTTTGGCAATCCAGAACTACAATGCAGCACTCTGCTGGCTCTGCAGAAGAAAAACATTGTCCTCTGGGGCTACCCAGTAATCCCAAATGAGGACCAACCTTCACCGACCTTGGCTGTACACCAAATACATAGGCTGACCAGGGCTCTAATGCCCTTTCTGGTACAGCCTGAGCCTGGACCCCCTGGACCCTCCCAGACAGCTGGACGCACACTGAGCACATCAAGCCGCCATGGCCTTAGGTCGTCATCTCTTCCCAACCTCAGTTTTCAGGTTTCAGAACCTAGACCTTATATCCAATCACTGCCAAGGGTTGAAGGTGATGCATAAATCAGAACTCCTTCCCCATGGCAAGAAACCTTGTGGTTGGCATGTTGTCCAACATTCAGTGTAGTTGAAACCAGTGTGGCCCATGAGGCCCTGCCCATGCTCGTTGGCCACAATGGTCAAAAACACACATTGTGACGCTCAGGCTGAGCCCAGTCCTCAAGTAAGGCCACTCAGCTGCTGGATGAAGAGATAGCATATTGGGCTTGCCATGCCCCTAGGCCCCAATTTTTAACCATAGTTCGGGTTGTCCCTTCAGTCTTCCCCACGGCTTGACTTTGGAATTCCTCTATTGGTGGGACACCTGAGTAACAAAACTGAAATGAGTCCTCCCATCCCACAGATTGACGAAAAGCAATTGGGAATCGGGCCAAATCCTCAGAGAGGAAGATTCGTCCATGGCCCATGAGGCCTCCCCGACATTCCACGGCCATCGCTGATACAAAATCCAGAGACAAAAGCCTGAGCAAGCGCCTCAGACTCGCACTTTCTTCAAATCCTGAAGAGTTCTTCTCATGGTTTGTAGATCGGGCCTCCCATACCTACGTCCCCAAATCTAAGCTGAGTTTGTGTTTTCAGACTTCTGTCCTCAAAGTCTTGGGTCCCACACCCTCCAGGCTGGGCCCCTGGAGCCACACATTAGGACTGTGCCTACCAATCCATGGGAATTCTGCCCATTCCATGGTCCAAAATCGTACAAATTAGGAGAAACCTCCAAAGTCCCTGAGGCCATCCCAATAGTGTAGGTCGCCCGGAACAAACAAGCGCTGTCTGACAGCAGCTGATAATCGACCTCCACTCATACCATAGATGGATGTCCCCAGAGAAGAAGATTGAACCAGACAGGACCCTAGGCCATAATAGGATCCATTGCTTTGGCTTACAGGCATGTGTCCTCAAAAGCCTGATTCCAATACGAGCATAGGGGTTTTCCTGAGGCACCCATCAGAACTCATCTCGTCTCCACAAGGAAACCTGTGCATGGGAGCCATGTCCAAAGCTTAGGAGAGTACTTCAGGGTCCCGGTGCCACCGCCCCATTCCAAGGCCCTCATGGACACAAAAACACATTAGGACCCATCCTCAGGAAAGTCCATTTCAACTCTGCCACCCCGGTTGCTCCCGCAGAACCATCAGATCTAAACTGTCTTGTTGCTAGGAGACAATTGGAATGCGAGGCGGGCTTCCCAGTCATCCATCCGCGAACGGTGCTCTGGAGTCATTCCATATGGCATGTCCTGGAGCTGTCCAACAGGTCTCAATTGTCCGGAAGAAGGAATCCTGGAAGGGGGCATCCCACAACTCCCAACGTGGGAAAACCTCAATGGCCTCGAGATTCCGCTCCCTTCATGAAGCGGCCGTCATGCTCAGAAACTCCAATCTGAGCCAACATCTGATCATCGCCCTGACTTCAGATGCATGATATATTGGTTCAGATCTGCAGGGGGTACCTGCCGTGCCCTCGCCCTGAAACCCAAGTCTAGCTTGTCTTCTCAGACTTCCATCCTCACACTCCTGGCCCCGTAGCCCTCAAGTTTGGCAATTCCGGACCCACAATGCAGCACTCTGCCTGCCCTCTAGAAAAAAAATTATTGCCTGATGAGCTGCCGAGGCACCTTAAATGAGGGTAAACCTACACAGCACTCGACTTTACCCAAATTATATAGTCTAACCTGGGCACTAATGCACTGTCGAACACAACCTGAGCCCGGACCTCCTGACCAACACCCAGAAAGCTGACCGCACACTGATCACATAAAACCCGCCATGGCCTTAGGTCATCATCTCTTCCCTACCTCAGTTTTCAGGCTTCAGAACCGAGACCTTATCTCCAATCACTGCCCAGGGGTGAGTGTGATGCAGAAATCAGAACTCCTCCTTACCCATGGCAAGAACCCTGTGGTTGGCACGTTGTCCAACGTTCAGTGTAGGAGAAACCAGCATTCACCCTGAGGCCCCGCCCATTCTTGAGTGCGAGGAGGGCATACACACGCATTGTGACCCTCAGCATGAGTCCTGTCCTCTAGTAAGTCCTCTCAGTTGCTGGACCATTAGATGTCATAATGGGCTTGACATGTCCCTAGGCCCCAATTTTTAACCAGATTTCTGATGGTCCAGTCGCCCCAACCCAGGGCTCTACTCTGGAATCCCTCATTTTTTGGGACACCTGAGGTTAAAAAAGAAAAAAACAACAATAAAAAAAAAAAAAACGGACGTCTTCCAGCCCACAGAATGACCCCAAACTCTTTGGACGGGGCCAATCCACCAGAGCTTAACACTCGCCCATTTCCCATGAAGTCACCCAGAAATTCCACGACCATGAGTGACACGATATCCAGAGACAAAAACTTGAGCAGGAGCCTCACACTCGCCCTTCTTTCAAATCCCGAAGAGTTCTCCTCATGGTCTGTAGATCAGTCCTGCCATACCTATGACCCGAAACATAAGCCGAGTTTGTGTTTTCAGACAACTGTCCAAACAGCCCTGGCCTACACAACCTACAGGCTCAGGCCCCTGGAGCCAAACCTGTGGACTGTACTTGCCCTCTCCAAGGGAATTGTGTGTGCCCATTCCAATGGCCACAACCCTTCTAATAGGATAAACCTCCAAAGTCCCTGATCCATCTCAATAGTGGTGGCTTCCCAGGAACAACAGGGGCAATCTGAGCCCAACTGAGCACCTACCTGCACTCAGACCCATAGACAGATGTCCCCAGAGGTAAAAAGGAAAGAACAGTCCCCTAGGCACTAATCAGATCCATTGCTTTGGTTTCCAGGCATCTCTCCTCAGAGGCCTGGATTTCAAAAGCAGCATATAGCTGTTTCTTGACTCACCCATCAGAAAACATCTCATCTACAAATGGGAAACTTGCACGTTGGAGCTGTGTTAAAGCCTCTGTTTAGGAGAACCCTTTAGGGCCCCAGTGCCACCGCTTCATTCCAAGGTCTCCATAGACACAAAAGCACGTTAGGACCCATCCCCAGGGGTGTCCATTTCAACTCAGCGTCCTCGGTTGCTCCCCACAGATCCAGGAGATCTAACCTGTCTTGTTGCTAGGAGACAATTGTAATGCAGGGTGGGCTACCCAGCCATCCATCCTTAGAACCCTGCTCAGAATCATTGGCCTGGAACCAAACGACAGGTCTCAATTTTCCTGCAGAAGACTCTCTGCAGTTTGGAGCTTCTCACAACTCCTATCGTGGGAAAATCCCCATGGCCTCGTGATGCCCCCGCCCATTCATGAAGGGGCCATCAGGGACAGAAACTCAAACCTGAGCGATGGTCTGATCCTCGCCCTGACTTCAGATGCACGAGATCTCGATTCAGGTCTGTAGATTGTACGTGCCATGGCCTCACCTAGAAACCTAAGCCTAGCTTGTGTTCTCAGACTTTTGTCGTCAGACTACTGGCCCACAAGCCCTCCAGTTTGGCATTCCAGAACTACAATGCAGCACTCTGCCGGCTCTGCAGAAGAAAAACATTGTCTTCTGGGGCTACCCAGTAATCCCAAATGAGGATCAACCTGCACCGACCTTGGCTGTACCCCAAATACATAGGCTGACCAGGGCACTTATGCCCTTTCTGACACAGCCTGAGCCTGGACCCCCTGGCCCCTCCCAGACAGCTGGCGGCACACTGAGCATATCGAGCCGCCATGGCCTTAGGTCGTCATCTCTTCCCAACATCAGTTTTCAGGTTTCAGAACCTAGACCTTATCTCCAATCACTGCCCAGGGTTGAAGGTGATGCAGAAATCAGAACTCCTTCCCCATGGCAAGAAACCTTGTGGTTGGCATGTTGTCCAACGTTCAGTGTCATTGAAACCAGTGTGGCCCATGAGGCCCCGCCCATGCTCGCGGGCCACATTGGTCACAAACACACATTGTGACCCTCAGGCTGAGCCCAGTCCTCAAGAAAGGCCACTCAGTGGCTGGATGAAGAGATAGCATATTGGGCTTGCCATGCCCCTAGGCCCCAATTTTTAACCATAGTTCGGGTTGTCCCTTCATTCTTCCCCACGGCTTGGCTTTGGAATTCCTCTTTTGGTGGGACACCTGAGGTAACAAAACTGAATGAGTCCTTCCATCCCACAGATTGAAAAAGTAATTGCGAATCGGGCCAAATCCTCAGAGAGGAAGATTCGTCCATGGCCCATGAGGCCTCCCCGACATTCCACGGCCATCACTGATACAAAATCCAGAGACAAAAGCCTGAGCAAGCACCTCAGACTCGCACTTTCTTCATATCCTGAGGAGTTCTTCTCTGGTTTGTAGATCGGGCCTGCCATACCTACGTCCCCAAACCTAAGCTGAGTTTGTGTTTTCAGACTTCTGTCCTCAAAGTCTAGGGCCACACACCCTCCAGGCTGGGCCCCTGGAGCCACACATTAGGACTGTACCTACCAATCCATGGGAATTCTGCCCATTCCATGGTCCAAAATCGTACAAATTAGGAGAAACCTCCAAAGTCCCTGAGGCTATCCCAATAGTGTAGGTCGCCCGGAACAAACAAGGACTGTCTGACACCAGCTGATAATCGACCTCCACTCATACCATAGATGGATGTCCCCAGAGAAGAAGATTGAACCAGACAGGACCCTAGGCCATAATAGGATCCATTGCTTTGGCTTACAGGCATGTGTCCTCAAAAGTCTGATTTCATTACGAGCATAGGTGTTTTCCTGAGGCACCCATCAGAACTCATCTCGTCTCCACAAGGAAACCTGTGCATGGGAGCCATGTACAAAGCTTAGGAGAGTACTTCAGGGTCCCGGTGCCACCACCCCATTCCAAGGCCCTCATGGATACAAAAACACATTAGGACCCATCCTCAGGAAAGTCCATTTCAACTCAGCCACCCCGGTTGCTCCCGCAGAGCCATCAGATCTAAACTGTCTTGTTGCTAGTAGACAATTGGAATGGAGGCGGGCTTCGCAGGAGTACATCCGCGAACGGTGCTCTGGAGTCATTCCATATGGGATGTCCTGGAACTGTAAAACAGGTTTCAATTGTCCCACAGAAGGAATCCTGGAAGGGGGCATCCCACAACTCCCAACGTGGGAAAACCTCAATGGCCTCGAGATTCCGCTCCCTTCATGAAGCGGCCGTCATGCTCAGAAACTCCAACCTGAGCCAACGTCTGATCCTCGCCCTGACTTCAGATGCATGAGATATTGGTTCAGATCTGCAGGGGGTACCTGCCGTGCCCTCGCCCTGAAACCCAAGTCTAGCTTGTCTTCTCAGACTTCCGTCCTCACACTCCTGGCCCCGAAGCCCTCAAGTTTGGCAATTCCGGACCCACAATGCAGCACTCTGCCTGCCCTCTAGAAAAAAAATGATTGCCTCATGAGCTGCCCAGGCACCTTAAATGAGGGTAAACCTACACAGCACTCGACTTTACCCAAATTATATAGTCTAACCTGGGCACTAATGCACTGTCGAACACAACCTGAGCCCGGACCTCCTGACCAACACCCAGAAAGCTGACCGCACACTGATCACATAAAACCCGCCATGGCCTTAGGTCATCATCTCTTCCCTACCTCAGTTTTCAGGCTTCAGAACGGAGACCTTATCTCCAATCACTGCCCAGGGGTAAGTGTGATGCAGAAATCAGAACTCCTCCTTACCCATGGCAAGAACCCTTGTGGTTGGCACGTTGTCCAACCTTCAGTGTAGGAGAAACCAGCATTCACCCTGAGGCCCCGCCCATTCTTGAGTGCGACGAGGGCATACACACGCATTGTGACCCTCAGCATGAGTCCTGTCCTCTAGTAAGTCCTCTCAGTGGCTGCACCATTAGATGTCATAATGGGCTTGACATGTCCATAGGCCCCAATTTTTAACCAGATTTCTGATGGTCCAGTCGCCCCAACCCAGGGCTCTACTCTGGAATCCCTCATTTTTTGGGACACCTGAGGTTAAAAAAGAAAAAAACAACAATAAAAAAAAAAAAACGGACGTCTTCCAGCCCACAGAATGACCCCAAACTCTTTGGACGGGGCCAATCCACCAGAGCTTAACACTCGCCCATTTCCCATGAAGTCACCCAGAAATTCCACGACCATGAGTGACACGATATCCAGAGACAAAAACTTGAGCAGGAGCCTCACACTCGCCCTTCTTTCAAATCCCGAAGAGTTCTCCTCATGGTCTGTAGATCAGTCCTGCCATACCTATGACCCGAAACATAAGCCGAGTTTGTGTTTTCAGACAACTGTCCAAACAGCCCTGGCCTACACAACCTACAGGCTCAGGCCCCTGGAGCCAAACCTGAGGACTGTACTTGCCCTCTCCAAGGGAATTGTGTGTGCCCATTCCAATGGCCACAAGACTTCTAATAGGATAAACCTCGAAAGTCCCTGATCCATCTCAATAGTGGTGGCTTCCCAGGAACAACAGGGGCAATCTGAGCCCAACTGAGCACCTACCTGCACTCAGACCCATAGACAGATGTCCCCAGAAGTAAAAACGAAAGAACAGGCCCCTAGGCACTAATCAGATCCATTGCTTTGGTTTCGAGGCATCTCTCCTCAGAGGCCTGGATTTCAAAAGCAGCATATAGCTGTTTCTTGACTCACCCATCAGAAAACATCTCATCTACACATGGGAAACTTGCACGTTGGAGCTGTGTCAAAGCCTCTGTTTAGGAGAACCCTTTAGGGCCCCAGCGCCACCGCTTCATTCCAAGGTCTCCATAGACTCAAAAGCACGTTAGGACCCATCCCCAGGGGTGTCCATTTCAACTCAGAGTCCTCGGTTGCTCCCCACAGATCCAGGAGATCTAACCTGTCTTGTTGATAGGAGACAATTAAAATGCGAGGTGGGCTACCCAGCCATCCATCCTTAGAACCCTGCTCAGAATCATTGGCCTAGAGCCAAACAACAGGTCTCAATTGTCCTGCGGAAGACTCTCTGCAGTTTGGAGCTTCTCACAACTCCCATCGTGGGAAAACACCCATGGCCTCGTGATGCCGCCCCCATTCATGAAGGGGCCATCAGGGACAGAAACTCAAACCTGAGCGATCGTCTGATCCTCGCCCTGACTTCAGATGCACGAGATCTCGATTCAGGTCTGTAGATTGTGCCTGCCATGGCCTCACCCAGAAACCTAAGCCTAGCTTGTGTTCTCAGACTTTTGTCGTCAGACTACTGGCCCACAAGCCCTCCAGTTTGGCAATCCAGAACTACAATGCAGCACTCTGCTGGCTCTGCAGAAGAAAAACATTGTCCTCTGGGGCTACCCAGTAATCCCAAATGAGGACCAACCTTCACCGACCTTGGCTGTACACCAAATACATAGGCTGACCAGGGCTCTAATGCCCTTTCTGGTACAGCCTGAGCCTGGACCCCCTGGACCCTCCCAGACAGCTGGACGCACACTGAGCACATCAAGCCGCCATGGCCTTAGGTCGTCATCTCTTCCCAACCTCAGTTTTCAGGTTTCAGAACCTAGACCTTATATCCAATCACTGCCAAGGGTTGAAGGTGATGCATAAATCAGAACTCCTTCCCCATGGCAAGAAACCTTGTGGTTGGCATGTTGTCCAACATTCAGTGTAGTTGAAACCAGTGTGGCCCATGAGGCCCTGCCCATGCTCGTTGGCCACAATGGTCAAAAACACACATTGTGACGCTCAGGCTGAGCCCAGTCCTCAAGTAAGGCCACTCAGCTGCTGGATGAAGAGATAGCATATTGGGCTTGCCATGCCCCTAGGCCCCAATTTTTAACCATAGTTCGGGTTGTCCCTTCAGTCTTCCCCACGGCTTGACTTTGGAATTCCTCTATTGGTGGGACACCTGAGTAACAAAACTGAAATGAGTCCTCCCATCCCACAGATTGACGAAAAGCAATTGGGAATCGGGCCAAATCCTCAGAGAGGAAGATTCGTCCATGGCCCATGAGGCCTCCCCGACATTCCACGGCCATCGCTGATACAAAATCCAGAGACAAAAGCCTGAGCAAGCGCCTCAGACTCGCACTTTCTTCAAATCCTGAAGAGTTCTTCTCATGGTTTGTAGATCGGGCCTCCCATACCTACGTCCCCAAATCTAAGCTGAGTTTGTGTTTTCAGACTTCTGTCCTCAAAGTCTTGGGTCCCACACCCTCCAGGCTGGGCCCCTGGAGCCACACATTAGGACTGTGCCTACCAATCCATGGGAATTCTGCCCATTCCATGGTCCAAAATCGTACAAATTAGGAGAAACCTCCAAAGTCCCTGAGGCCATCCCAATAGTGTAGGTCGCCCGGAACAAACAAGCGCTGACAGCAGCTGATAATCGACCTCCACTCATACCATAGATGGATGTCCCCAGAGAAGAAGATTGAACCAGACAGGACCCTAGGCCATAATAGGATCCATTGCTTTGGCTTACAGGCATGTGTCCTCAAAAGCCTGATTCCAATACGAGCATAGGGGTTTTCCTGAGGCACCCATCAGAACTCATCTCGTCTCCACAAGGAAACCTGTGCATGGGAGCCATGTCCAAAGCTTAGGAGAGTACTTCAGGGTCCCGGTGCCACCGCCCCATTCCAAGGCCCTCATGGACACAAAAACACATTAGGACCCATCCTCAGGAAAGTCCATTTCAACTCTGCCACCCCGGTTGCTCCCGCAGAACCATCAGATCTAAACTGTCTTGTTGCTAGGAGACAATTGGAATGCGAGGCGGGCTTCCCAGTCATCCATCCGCGAACGGTGCTCTGGAGTCATTCCATATGGCATGTCCTAGAGCTGTCCAACAGGTCTCAATTGTCCGGAAGAAGGAATCCTGGAAGGGGGCATCCCACAACTCCCAACGTGGGAAAACCTCAATGGCCTCGAGATTCCGCTCCCTTCATGAAGCGGCCGTCATGCTCAGAAACTCCAATCTGAGCCAACATCTGATCATCGCCCTGACTTCAGATGCATGATATATTGGTTCAGATCTGCAGGGGGTACCTGCCGTGCCCTCGCCCTGAAACCCAAGTCTAGCTTGTCTTCTCAGACTTCCATCCTCACACTCCTGGCCCCGTAGCCCTCAAGTTTGGCAATTCCGGACCCACAATGCAGCACTCTGCCTGCCCTCTAGAAAAAAAATTATTGCCTGATGAGCTGCCGAGGCACCTTAAATGAGGGTAAACCTACACAGCACTCGACTTTACCCAAATTATATAGTCTAACCTGGGCACTAATGCACTGTCGAACACAACCTGAGCCCGGACCTCCTGACCAACACCCAGAAAGCTGACCGCACACTGATCACATAAAACCCGCCATGGCCTTAGGTCATCATCTCTTCCCTACCTCAGTTTTCAGGCTTCAGAACGGAGACCTTATCTCCAATCACTGCCCAGGGGTGAGTGTGATGCAGAAATCAGAACTCCTCCTTACCCATGGCAAGAACCCTGTGGTTGGCACGTTGTCCAACGTTCAGTGTAGGAGAAACCAGCATTCACCCTGAGGCCCCGCCCATTCTTGAGTGCGAGGAGGGCATACACACGCATTGTGACCCTCAGCATGAGTCCTGTCCTCTAGTAAGTCCTCTCAGTTGCTGGACCATTAGATGTCATAATGGGCTTGACATGTCCCTAGGCCCCAATTTTTAACCAGATTTCTGATGGTCCAGTCGCCCCAACCCAGGGCTCTACTCTGGAATCCCTCATTTTTTGGGACACCTGAGGTTAAAAAAGAAAAAAACAACAATAAAAAAAAAAAAAACGGACGTCTTCCAGCCCACAGAATGACCCCAAACTCTTTGGACGGGGCCAATCCACCAGAGCTTAACACTCGCCCATTTCCCATGAAGTCACCCAGAAATTCCACGACCATGAGTGACACGATATCCAGAGACAAAAACTTGAGCAGGAGCCTCACACTCGCCCTTCTTTCAAATCCCGAAGAGTTCTCCTCATGGTCTGTAGATCAGTCCTGCCATACCTATGACCCGAAACATAAGCCGAGTTTGTGTTTTCAGACAACTGTCCAAACAGCCCTGGCCTACACAACCTACAGGCTCAGGCCCCTGGAGCCAAACCTGTGGACTGTACTTGCCCTCTCCAAGGGAATTGTGTGTGCCCATTCCAATGGCCACAACCCTTCTAATAGGATAAACCTCCAAAGTCCCTGATCCATCTCAATAGTGGTGGCTTCCCAGGAACAACAGGGGCAATCTGAGCCCAACTGAGCACCTACCTGCACTCAGACCCATAGACAGATGTCCCCAGAGGTAAAAAGGAAAGAACAGTCCCCTAGGCACTAATCAGATCCATTGCTTTGGTTTCCAGGCATCTCTCCTCAGAGGCCTGGATTTCAAAAGCAGCATATAGCTGTTTCTTGACTCACCCATCAGAAAACATCTCATCTACAAATGGGAAACTTGCACGTTGGAGCTGTGTTAAAGCCTCTGTTTAGGAGAACCCTTTAGGGCCCCAGTGCCACCGCTTCATTCCAAGGTCTCCATAGACACAAAAGCACGTTAGGACCCATCCCCAGGGGTGTCCATTTCAACTCAGCGTCCTCGGTTGCTCCCCACAGATCCAGGAGATCTAACCTGTCTTGTTGCTAGGAGACAATTGTAATGCAGGGTGGGCTACCCAGCCATCCATCCTTAGAACCCTGCTCAGAATCATTGGCCTGGAACCAAACGACAGGTCTCAATTTTCCTGCAGAAGACTCTCTGCAGTTTGGAGCTTCTCACAACTCCTATCGTGGGAAAATCCCCATGGCCTCGTGATGCCCCCGCCCATTCATGAAGGGGCCATCAGGGACAGAAACTCAAACCTGAGCGATGGTCTGATCCTCGCCCTGACTTCAGATGCACGAGATCTCGATTCAGGTCTGTAGATTGTACGTGCCATGGCCTCACCTAGAAACCTAAGCCTAGCTTGTGTTCTCAGACTTTTGTCGTCAGACTACTGGCCCACAAGCCCTCCAGTTTGGCATTCCAGAACTACAATGCAGCACTCTGCCGGCTCTGCAGAAGAAAAACATTGTCTTCTGGGGCTACCCAGTAATCCCAAATGAGGATCAACCTGCACCGACCTTGGCTGTACCCCAAATACATAGGCTGACCAGGGCACTTATGCCCTTTCTGACACAGCCTGAGCCTGGACCCCCTGGCCCCTCCCAGACAGCTGGCGGCACACTGAGCATATCGAGCCGCCATGGCCTTAGGTCGTCATCTCTTCCCAACATCAGTTTTCAGGTTTCAGAACCTAGACCTTATCTCCAATCACTGCCCAGGGTTGAAGGTGATGCAGAAATCAGAACTCCTTCCCCATGGCAAGAAACCTTGTGGTTGGCATGTTGTCCAACGTTCAGTGTCATTGAAACCAGTGTGGCCCATGAGGCCCCGCCCATGCTCGCGGGCCACATTGGTCACAAACACACATTGTGACCCTCAGGCTGAGCCCAGTCCTCAAGAAAGGCCACTCAGTGGCTGGATGAAGAGATAGCATATTGGGCTTGCCATGCCCCTAGGCCCCAATTTTTAACCATAGTTCGGGTTGTCCCTTCATTCTTCCCCACGGCTTGGCTTTGGAATTCCTCTTTTGGTGGGACACCTGAGGTAACAAAACTGAATGAGTCCTTCCATCCCACAGATTGAAAAAGTAATTGCGAATCGGGCCAAATCCTCAGAGAGGAAGATTCGTCCATGGCCCATGAGGCCTCCCCGACATTCCACGGCCATCACTGATACAAAATCCAGAGACAAAAGCCTGAGCAAGCACCTCAGACTCGCACTTTCTTCATATCCTGAGGAGTTCTTCTCTGGTTTGTAGATCGGGCCTGCCATACCTACGTCCCCAAACCTAAGCTGAGTTTGTGTTTTCAGACTTCTGTCCTCAAAGTCTAGGGCCACACACCCTCCAGGCTGGGCCCCTGGAGCCACACATTAGGACTGTACCTACCAATCCATGGGAATTCTGCCCATTCCATGGTCCAAAATCGTACAAATTAGGAGAAACCTCCAAAGTCCCTGAGGCTATCCCAATAGTGTAGGTCGCCCGGAACAAACAAGGACTGTCTGACACCAGCTGATAATCGACCTCCACTCATACCATAGATGGATGTCCCCAGAGAAGAAGATTGAACCAGACAGGACCCTAGGCCATAATAGGATCCATTGCTTTGGCTTACAGGCATGTGTCCTCAAAAGTCTGATTTCATTACGAGCATAGGTGTTTTCCTGAGGCACCCATCAGAACTCATCTCGTCTCCACAAGGAAACCTGTGCATGGGAGCCATGTACAAAGCTTAGGAGAGTACTTCAGGGTCCCGGTGCCACCACCCCATTCCAAGGCCCTCATGGATACAAAAACACATTAGGACCCATCCTCAGGAAAGTCCATTTCAACTCAGCCACCCCGGTTGCTCCCGCAGAGCCATCAGATCTAAACTGTCTTGTTGCTAGTAGACAATTGGAATGGAGGCGGGCTTCGCAGGAGTACATCCGCGAACGGTGCTCTGGAGTCATTCCATATGGGATGTCCTGGAACTGTAAAACAGGTTTCAATTGTCCCACAGAAGGAATCCTGGAAGGGGGCATCCCACAACTCCCAACGTGGGAAAACCTCAATGGCCTCGAGATTCCGCTCCCTTCATGAAGCGGCCGTCATGCTCAGAAACTCCAACCTGAGCCAACGTCTGATCCTCGCCCTGACTTCAGATGCATGAGATATTGGTTCAGATCTGCAGGGGGTACCTGCCGTGCCCTCGCCCTGAAACCCAAGTCTAGCTTGTCTTCTCAGACTTCCGTCCTCACACTCCTGGCCCCGAAGCCCTCAAGTTTGGCAATTCCGGACCCACAATGCAGCACTCTGCCTGCCCTCTAGAAAAAAAATGATTGCCTCATGAGCTGCCCAGGCACCTTAAATGAGGGTAAACCTACACAGCACTCGACTTTACCCAAATTATATAGTCTAACCTGGGCACTAATGCACTGTCGAACACAACCTGAGCCCGGACCTCCTGACCAACACCCAGAAAGCTGACCGCACACTGATCACATAAAACCCGCCATGGCCTTAGGTCATCATCTCTTCCCTACCTCAGTTTTCAGGCTTCAGAACGGAGACCTTATCTCCAATCACTGCCCAGGGGTAAGTGTGATGCAGAAATCAGAACTCCTCCTTACCCATGGCAAGAACCCTTGTGGTTGGCACGTTGTCCAACCTTCAGTGTAGGAGAAACCAGCATTCACCCTGAGGCCCCGCCCATTCTTGAGTGCGACGAGGGCATACACACGCATTGTGACCCTCAGCATGAGTCCTGTCCTCTAGTAAGTCCTCTCAGTGGCTGCACCATTAGATGTCATAATGGGCTTGACATGTCCATAGGCCCCAATTTTTAACCAGATTTCTGATGGTCCAGTCGCCCCAACCCAGGGCTCTACTCTGGAATCCCTCATTTTTTGGGACACCTGAGGTTAAAAAAGAAAAAAACAACAATAAAAAAAAAAAAAAACGGACGTCTTCCAGCCCACAGAATGACCCCAAACTCTTTGGACGGGGCCAATCCACCAGAGCTTAACACTCGCCCATTTCCCATGAAGTCACCCAGAAATTCCACGACCATGAGTGACACGATATCCAGAGACAAAAACTTGAGCAGGAGCCTCACACTCGCCCTTCTTTCAAATCCCGAAGAGTTCTCCTCATGGTCTGTAGATCAGTCCTGCCATACCTATGACCCGAAACATAAGCCGAGTTTGTGTTTTCAGACAACTGTCCAAACAGCCCTGGCCTACACAACCTACAGGCTCAGGCCCCTGGAGCCAAACCTGAGGACTGTACTTGCCCTCTCCAAGGGAATTGTGTGTGCCCATTCCAATGGCCACAAGACTTCTAATAGGATAAACCTCGAAAGTCCCTGATCCATCTCAATAGTGGTGGCTTCCCAGGAACAACAGGGGCAATCTGAGCCCAACTGAGCACCTACCTGCACTCAGACCCATAGACAGATGTCCCCAGAAGTAAAAACGAAAGAACAGGCCCCTAGGCACTAATCAGATCCATTGCTTTGGTTTCGAGGCATCTCTCCTCAGAGGCCTGGATTTCAAAAGCAGCATATAGCTGTTTCTTGACTCACCCATCAGAAAACATCTCATCTACACATGGGAAACTTGCACGTTGGAGCTGTGTCAAAGCCTCTGTTTAGGAGAACCCTTTAGGGCCCCAGCGCCACCGCTTCATTCCAAGGTCTCCATAGACTCAAAAGCACGTTAGGACCCATCCCCAGGGGTGTCCATTTCAACTCAGAGTCCTCGGTTGCTCCCCACAGATCCAGGAGATCTAACCTGTCTTGTTGATAGGAGACAATTAAAATGCGAGGTGGGCTACCCAGCCATCCATCCTTAGAACCCTGCTCAGAATCATTGGCCTAGAGCCAAACAACAGGTCTCAATTGTCCTGCGGAAGACTCTCTGCAGTTTGGAGCTTCTCACAACTCCCATCGTGGGAAAACACCCATGGCCTCGTGATGCCGCCCCCATTCATGAAGGGGCCATCAGGGACAGAAACTCAAACCTGAGCGATCGTCTGATCCTCGCCCTGACTTCAGATGCACGAGATCTCGATTCAGGTCTGTAGATTGTGCCTGCCATGGCCTCACCCAGAAACCTAAGCCTAGCTTGTGTTCTCAGACTTTTGTCGTCAGACTACTGGCCCACAAGCCCTCCAGTTTGGCAATCCAGAACTACAATGCAGCACTCTGCTGGCTCTGCAGAAGAAAAACATTGTCCTCTGGGGCTACCCAGTAATCCCAAATGAGGACCAACCTTCACCGACCTTGGCTGTACACCAAATACATAGGCTGACCAGGGCTCTAATGCCCTTTCTGGTACAGCCTGAGCCTGGACCCCCTGGACCCTCCCAGACAGCTGGACGCACACTGAGCACATCAAGCCGCCATGGCCTTAGGTCGTCATCTCTTCCCAACCTCGGTTTTCAGGTTTCAGAACCTAGACCTTATATCCAATCACTGCCAAGGGTTGAAGGTGATGCATAAATCAGAACTCCTTCCCCATGGCAAGAAACCTTGTGGTTGGCATGTTGTCCAACATTCAGTGTAGTTGAAACCAGTGTGGCCCATGAGGCCCTGCCCATGCTCGTTGGCCACAATGGTCAAAAACACACATTGTGACGCTCAGGCTGAGCCCAGTCCTCAAGTAAGGCCACTCAGCTGCTGGATGAAGAGATAGCATATTGGGCTTGCCATGCCCCTAGGCCCCAATTTTTAACCATAGTTCGGGTTGTCCCTTCAGTCTTCCCCACGGCTTGACTTTGGAATTCCTCTATTGGTGGGACACCTGAGTAACAAAACTGAAATGAGTCCTCCCATCCCACAGATTGACGAAAAGCAATTGGGAATCGGGCCAAATCCTCAGAGAGGAAGATTCGTCCATGGCCCATGAGGCCTCCCCGACATTCCACGGCCATCGCTGATACAAAATCCAGAGACAAAAGCCTGAGCAAGCGCCTCAGACTCGCACTTTCTTCAAATCCTGAAGAGTTCTTCTCATGGTTTGTAGATCGGGCCTCCCATACCTACGTCCCCAAATCTAAGCTGAGTTTGTGTTTTCAGACTTCTGTCCTCAAAGTCTTGGGTCCCACACCCTCCAGGCTGGGCCCCTGGAGCCACACATTAGGACTGTGCCTACCAATCCATGGGAATTCTGCCCATTCCATGGTCCAAAATCGTACAAATTAGGAGAAACCTCCAAAGTCCCTGAGGCCATCCCAATAGTGTAGGTCGCCCGGAACAAACAAGCGCTGTCTGACAGCAGCTGATAATCGACCTCCACTCATACCATAGATGGATGTCCCCAGAGAAGAAGATTGAACCAGACAGGACCCTAGGCCATAATAGGATCCATTGCTTTGGCTTACAGGCATGTGTCCTCAAAAGCCTGATTCCAATACGAGCATAGGGGTTTTCCTGAGGCACCCATCAGAACTCATCTCGTCTCCACAAGGAAACCTGTGCATGGGAGCCATGTCCAAAGCTTAGGAGAGTACTTCAGGGTCCCGGTGCCACCGCCCCATTCCAAGGCCCTCATGGACACAAAAACACATTAGGACCCATCCTCAGGAAAGTCCATTTCAACTCTGCCACCCCGGTTGCTCCCGCAGAACCATCAGATCTAAACTGTCTTGTTGCTAGGAGACAATTGGAATGCGAGGCGGGCTTCCCAGTCATCCATCCGCGAACGGTGCTCTGGAGTCATTCCATATGGCATGTCCTGGAGCTGTCCAACAGGTCTCAATTGTCCGGAAGAAGGAATCCTGGAAGGGGGCATCCCACAACTCCCAACGTGGGAAAACCTCAATGGCCTCGAGATTCCGCTCCCTTCATGAAGCGGCCGTCATGCTCAGAAACTCCAATCTGAGCCAACATCTGATCATCGCCCTGACTTCAGATGCATGATATATTGGTTCAGATCTGCAGGGGGTACCTGCCGTGCCCTCGCCCTGAAACCCAAGTCTAGCTTGTCTTCTCAGACTTCCATCCTCACACTCCTGGCCCCGTAGCCCTCAAGTTTGGCAATTCCGGACCCACAATGCAGCACTCTGCCTGCCCTCTAGAAAAAAAATTATTGCCTGATGAGCTGCCGAGGCACCTTAAATGAGGGTAAACCTACACAGCACTCGACTTTACCCAAATTATATAGTCTAACCTGGGCACTAATGCACTGTCGAACACAACCTGAGCCCGGACCTCCTGACCAACACCCAGAAAGCTGACCGCACACTGATCACATAAAGCCCGCCATGGCCTTAGGTCATCATCTCTTCCCTACCTCAGTTTTCAGGCTTCAGAACCGAGACCTTATCTCCAATCACTGCCCAGGGGTGAGTGTGATGCAGAAATCAGAACTCCTCCTTACCCATGGCAAGAACCCTGTGGTTGGCACGTTGTCCAACGTTCAGTGTAGGAGAAACCAGCATTCACCCTGAGGCCCCGCCCATTCTTGAGTGCGAGGAGGGCATACACACGCATTGTGACCCTCAGCATGAGTCCTGTCCTCTAGTAAGTCCTCTCAGTTGCTGGACCATTAGATGTCATAATGGGCTTGACATGTCCCTAGGCCCCAATTTTTAACCAGATTTCTGATGGTCCAGTCGCCCCAACCCAGGGCTCTACTCTGGAATCCCTCATTTTTTGGGACACCTGAGGTTAAAAAAGAAAAAAACAACAATAAAAAAATAAAACAGACTTCTTCCAGCCCACAGAATGACCCCAAACTCTTTGGACGGGGCCAAACCAACAGAGAGTAAGACTCGTCCATTTCCCATGAAGTCACCCAGAAATTCCACGACCATGAGTGACCCGATATCCAGAGACAAAAACTTGAGCTGGAGCCTCACACTCGCCCTTCTTTCAAATCCCGAAGAGTTCTCCTCATGGTCTGTAGATCAGTCCTGCCATACCTATGACCCGAAACATAAGCCGAGTTTGTGTTTTCAGACAACTGTCCAAACAGCCCTGGCCTACACAACCTACAGGCTCAGGCCCCTGGAGCCAAACCTGAGGACTGTACTTGCCCTCTCCAAGGGAATTGTGTGTGCCCATTCCAATGGCCACAACCCTTCTAATAGGATAAACCTCCAAAGTCCCTGATCCATCTCAATAGTGGTGGCTTCCCAGGAACAACAGGGGCAATCTGAGCCCAACTGAGCACCTACCTGCACTCAGACCCATAGACAGATGTCCCCAGAGGTAAAAAGGAAAGAACAGTCCCCTAGGCACTAATCAGATCCATTGCTTTGGTTTCCAGGCATCTCTCCTCAGAGGCCTGGATTTCAAAAGCAGCATATAGCTGTTTCTTGACTCACCCATCTGAAAACATCTCATCTACAAATGGGAAACTTGCACGTTGGAGCTGTGTTAAAGCCTCTGTTTAGGAGAACCCTTTAGGGCCCCAGTGCCACCGCTTCATTCCAAGGTCTCCATAGACACAAAAGCACGTTAGGACCCATCCCCAGGGGTGTCCATTTCAACTCAGCGTCCTCGGTTGCTCCCCACAGATCCAGGAGATCTAACCTGTCTTGTTGCTAGGAGACAATTGTAATGCAGGGTGGGCTACCCAGCCATCCATCCTTAGAACCCTGCTCAGAATCATTGGCCTGGAACCAAACGACAGGTCTCAATTTTCCTGCAGAAGACTCTCTGCAGTTTGGAGCTTCTCACAACTCCTATCGTGGGAAAATCCCCATGGCCTCGTGATGCCCCCGCCCATTCATGAAGGGGCCATCAGGGACAGAAACTCAAACCTGAGCGATGGTCTGATCCTCGCCCTGACTTCAGATGCACGAGATCTCGATTCAGGTCTGTAGATTGTACGTGCCATGGCCTCACCTAGAAACCTAAGCCTAGCTTGTGTTCTCAGACTTTTGTCGTCAGACTACTGGCCCACAAGCCCTCCAGTTTGGCATTCCAGAACTACAATGCAGCACTCTGCCGGCTCTGCAGAAGAAAAACATTGTCTTCTGGGGCTACCCAGTAATCCCAAATGAGGATCAACCTGCACCGACCTTGGCTGTACCCCAAATACATAGGCTGACCAGGGCACTTATGCCCTTTCTGACACAGCCTGAGCCTGGACCCCCTGGCCCCTCCCAGACAGCTGGCGGCACACTGAGCATATCGAGCCGCCATGGCCTTAGGTCGTCATCTCTTCCCAACATCAGTTTTCAGGTTTCAGAACCTAGACCTTATCTCCAATCACTGCCCAGGGTTGAAGGTGATGCAGAAATCAGAACTCCTTCCCCATGGCAAGAAACCTTGTGGTTGGCATGTTGTCCAACGTTCAGTGTCATTGAAACCAGTGTGGCCCATGAGGCCCCGCCCATGCTCGCGGGCCACATTGGTCACAAACACACATTGTGACCCTCAGGCTGAGCCCAGTCCTCAAGAAAGGCCACTCAGTGGCTGGATGAAGAGATAGCATATTGGGCTTGCCATGCCCCTAGGCCCCAATTTTTAACCATAGTTCGGGTTGTCCCTTCATTCTTCCCCACGGCTTGGCTTTGGAATTCCTCTTTTGGTGGGACACCTGAGGTAACAAAACTGAATGAGTCCTTCCATCCCACAGATTGAAAAAGTAATTGCGAATCGGGCCAAATCCTCAGAGAGGAAGATTCGTCCATGGCCCATGAGGCCTCCCCGACATTCCACGGCCATCACTGATACAAAATCCAGAGACAAAAGCCTGAGCAAGCACCTCAGACTCGCACTTTCTTCATATCCTGAGGAGTTCTTCTCTGGTTTGTAGATCGGGCCTGCCATACCTACGTCCCCAAACCTAAGCTGAGTTTGTGTTTTCAGACTTCTGTCCTCAAAGTCTAGGGCCACACACCCTCCAGGCTGGGCCCCTGGAGCCACACATTAGGACTGTACCTACCAATCCATGGGAATTCTGCCCATTCCATGGTCCAAAATCGTACAAATTAGGAGAAACCTCCAAAGTCCCTGAGGCTATCCCAATAGTGTAGGTCGCCCGGAACAAACAAGGACTGTCTGACACCAGCTGATAATCGACCTCCACTCATACCATAGATGGATGTCCCCAGAGAAGAAGATTGAACCAGACAGGACCCTAGGCCATAATAGGATCCATTGCTTTGGCTTACAGGCATGTGTCCTCAAAAGTCTGATTTCATTACGAGCATAGGTGTTTTCCTGAGGCACCCATCAGAACTCATCTCGTCTCCACAAGGAAACCTGTGCATGGGAGCCATGTACAAAGCTTAGGAGAGTACTTCAGGGTCCCGGTGCCACCACCCCATTCCAAGGCCCTCATGGATACAAAAACACATTAGGACCCATCCTCAGGAAAGTCCATTTCAACTCAGCCACCCCGGTTGCTCCCGCAGAGCCATCAGATCTAAACTGTCTTGTTGCTAGTAGACAATTGGAATGGAGGCGGGCTTCGCAGGAGTACATCCGCGAACGGTGCTCTGGAGTCATTCCATATGGGATGTCCTGGAACTGTAAAACAGGTTTCAATTGTCCCACAGAAGGAATCCTGGAAGGGGGCATCCCACAACTCCCAACGTGGGAAAACCTCAATGGCCTCGAGATTCCGCTCCCTTCATGAAGCGGCCGTCATGCTCAGAAACTCCAACCTGAGCCAACGTCTGATCCTCGCCCTGACTTCAGATGCATGAGATATTGGTTCAGATCTGCAGGGGGTACCTGCCGTGCCCTCGCCCTGAAACCCAAGTCTAGCTTGTCTTCTCAGACTTCCGTCCTCACACTCCTGGCCCCGAAGCCCTCAAGTTTGGCAATTCCGGACCCACAATGCAGCACTCTGCCTGCCCTCTAGAAAAAAAATGATTGCCTCATGAGCTGCCCAGGCACCTTAAATGAGGGTAAACCTACACAGCACTCGACTTTACCCAAATTATATAGTCTAACCTGGGCACTAATGCACTGTCGAACACAACCTGAGCCCGGACCTCCTGACCAACACCCAGAAAGCTGACCGCACACTGATCACATAAAACCCGCCATGGCCTTAGGTCATCATCTCTTCCCTACCTCAGTTTTCAGGCTTCAGAACGGAGACCTTATCTCCAATCACTGCCCAGGGGTAAGTGTGATGCAGAAATCAGAACTCCTCCTTACCCATGGCAAGAACCCTTGTGGTTGGCACGTTGTCCAACCTTCAGTGTAGGAGAAACCAGCATTCACCCTGAGGCCCCGCCCATTCTTGAGTGCGACGAGGGCATACACACGCATTGTGACCCTCAGCATGAGTCCTGTCCTCTAGTAAGTCCTCTCAGTGGCTGCACCATTAGATGTCATAATGGGCTTGACATGTCCATAGGCCCCAATTTTTAACCAGATTTCTGATGGTCCAGTCGCCCCAACCCAGGGCTCTACTCTGGAATCCCTCATTTCTTGGGACACCTGAGGTTAAAAAAGAAAAAAACAACAATAAAAAAAAAAAAAAAACGGACGTCTTCCAGCCCACAGAATGACCCCAAACTCTTTGGACGGGGCCAATCCACCAGAGCTTAACACTCGCCCATTTCCCATGAAGTCACCCAGAAATTCCACGACCATGAGTGACACGATATCCAGAGACAAAAACTTGAGCAGGAGCCTCACACTCGCCCTTCTTTCAAATCCCGAAGAGTTCTCCTCATGGTCTGTAGATCAGTCCTGCCATACCTATGACCCGAAACATAAGCCGAGTTTGTGTTTTCAGACAACTGTCCAAACAGCCCTGGCCTACACAACCTACAGGCTCAGGCCCCTGGAGCCAAACCTGAGGACTGTACTTGCCCTCTCCAAGGGAATTGTGTGTGCCCATTCCAATGGCCACAAGACTTCTAATAGGATAAACCTCGAAAGTCCCTGATCCATCTCAATAGTGGTGGCTTCCCAGGAACAACAGGGGCAATCTGAGCCCAACTGAGCACCTACCTGCACTCAGACCCATAGACAGATGTCCCCAGAAGTAAAAACGAAAGAACAGGCCCCTAGGCACTAATCAGATCCATTGCTTTGGTTTCGAGGCATCTCTCCTCAGAGGCCTGGATTTCAAAAGCAGCATATAGCTGTTTCTTGACTCACCCATCAGAAAACATCTCATCTACACATGGGAAACTTGCACGTTGGAGCTGTGTCAAAGCCTCTGTTTAGGAGAACCCTTTAGGGCCCCAGCGCCACCGCTTCATTCCAAGGTCTCCATAGACTCAAAAGCACGTTAGGACCCATCCCCAGGGGTGTCCATTTCAACTCAGAGTCCTCGGTTGCTCCCCACAGATCCAGGAGATCTAACCTGTCTTGTTGATAGGAGACAATTAAAATGCGAGGTGGGCTACCCAGCCATCCATCCTTAGAACCCTGCTCAGAATCATTGGCCTAGAGCCAAACAACAGGTCTCAATTGTCCTGCGGAAGACTCTCTGCAGTTTGGAGCTTCTCACAACTCCCATCGTGGGAAAACACCCATGGCCTCGTGATGCCGCCCCCATTCATGAAGGGGCCATCAGGGACAGAAACTCCAACCTGAGCGATCGTCTGATCCTCGCCCTGACTTCAGATGCACGAGATCTCGATTCAGGTCTGTAGATTGTGCCTGCCATGGCCTCACCCAGAAACCTAAGCCTAGCTTGTGTTCTCAGACTTTTGTCGTCAGACTACTGGCCCACAAGCCCTCCAGTTTGGCAATCCAGAACTACAATGCAGCACTCTGCTGGCTCTGCAGAAGAAAAACATTGTCCTCTGGGGCTACCCAGTAATCCCAAATGAGGACCAACCTTCACCGACCTTGGCTGTACACCAAATACATAAGCTGACCAGGGCTCTAATGCCCTTTCTGGTACAGCCTGAGCCTGGACCCCCTGGACCCTCCCAGACAGCTGGACGCACACTGAGCACATCAAGCCGCCATGGCCTTAGGTCGTCATCTCTTCCCAACCTCGGTTTTCAGGTTTCAGAACCTAGACCTTATATCCAATCACTGCCAAGGGTTGAAGGTGATGCATAAATCAGAACTCCTTCCCCATGGCAAGAAACCTTGTGGTTGGCATGTTGTCCAACATTCAGTGTAGTTGAAACCAGTGTGGCCCATGAGGCCCTGCCCATGCTCGTTGGCCACAATGGTCAAAAACACACATTGTGACGCTCAGGCTGAGCCCAGTCCTCAAGTAAGGCCACTCAGCTGCTGGATGAAGAGATAGCATATTGGGCTTGCCATGCCCCTAGGCCCCAATTTTTAACCATAGTTCGGGTTGTCCCTTCAGTCTTCCCCACGGCTTGACTTTGGAATTCCTCTATTGGTGGGACACCTGAGTAACAAAACTGAAATGAGTCCTCCCATCCCACAGATTGACGAAAAGCAATTGGGAATCGGGCCAAATCCTCAGAGAGGAAGATTCGTCCATGGCCCATGAGGCCTCCCCGACATTCCACGGCCATCGCTGATACAAAATCCAGAGACAAAAGCCTGAGCAAGCGCCTCAGACTCGCACTTTCTTCAAATCCTGAAGAGTTCTTCTCATGGTTTGTAGATCGGGCCTCCCATACCTACGTCCCCAAATCTAAGCTGAGTTTGTGTTTTCAGACTTCTGTCCTCAAAGTCTTGGGTCCCACACCCTCCAGGCTGGGCCCCTGGAGCCACACATTAGGACTGTGCCTACCAATCCATGGGAATTCTGCCCATTCCATGGTCCAAAATCGTACAAATTAGGAGAAACCTCCAAAGTCCCTGAGGCCATCCCAATAGTGTAGGTCGCCCGGAACAAACAAGCGCTGTCTGACAGCAGCTGATAATCGACCTCCACTCATACCATAGATGGATGTCCCCAGAGAAGAAGATTGAACCAGACAGGACCCTAGGCCATAATAGGATCCATTGCTTTGGCTTACAGGCATGTGTCCTCAAAAGCCTGATTCCAATACGAGCATAGGGGTTTTCCTGAGGCACCCATCAGAACTCATCTCGTCTCCACAAGGAAACCTGTGCATGGGAGCCATGTCCAAAGCTTAGGAGAGTACTTCAGGGTCCCGGTGCCACCGCCCCATTCCAAGGCCCTCATGGACACAAAAACACATTAGGACCCATCCTCAGGAAAGTCCATTTCAACTCTGTCACCCCGGTTGCTCCCGCAGAACCATCAGATCTAAACTGTCTTGTTGCTAGGAGACAATTGGAATGCGAGGCGGGCTTCCCAGGCATCCATCCGCGAACGGTGCTCTGGAGTCATTCCATATGGCATGTCCTGGAGCTGTCCAACAGGTCTCAATTGTCCGGAAGAAGGAATCCTGGAAGGGGGCATCCCACAACTCCCAACGTGGGAAAACCTCAATGGCCTCGAGATTCCGCTCCCTTCATGAAGCGGCCGTCATGCTCAGAAACTCCAATCTGAGCCAACATCTGATCATCGCCCTGACTTCAGATGCATGATATATTGGTTCAGATCTGCAGGGGGTACCTGCCGTGCCCTCGCCCTGAAACCCAAGTCTAGCTTGTCTTCTCAGACTTCCATCCTCACACTCCTGGCCCCGTAGCCCTCAAGTTTGGCAATTCCGGACCCACAATGCAGCACTCTGCCTGCCCTCTAGAAAAAAAATTATTGCCTGATGAGCTGCCGAGGCACCTTAAATGAGGGTAAACCTACACAGCACTCGACTTTACCCAAATTATATAGTCTAACCTGGGCACTAATGCACTGTTGAACACAACCTGAGCCCGGACCTCCTGACCAACACCCAGAAAGCTGACCGCACACTGAGCACATAAAACCCGCCATGGCCTTAGGTCATCATCTCTTCCCTACCTCAGTTTTCAGGCTTCAGAACCGAGACCTTATCTCCAATCACTGCCCAGGGGTGAGTGTGATGCAGAAATCAGAACTCCTCCTTACCCATGGCAAGAACCCTGTGGTTGGCACGTTGTCCAACGTTCAGTGTAGGAGAAACCAGCATTCACCCTGAGGCCCCGCCCATTCTTGAGTGCGAGGAGGGCATACACACGCATTGTGACCCTCAGCATGAGTCCTGTCCTCTAGTAAGTCCTCTCAGTTGCTGGACCATTAGATGTCATAATGGGCTTGACATGTCCCTAGGCCCCAATTTTTAACCAAATTTCTGATGGTCCAGTCGCCCCTCCCCAGGGCTCTACTCTGGAATCCCTCATTTGGTGGGACACCTGAGGATAAAAAAGAAAAAAACAACAATAAAAAAATAAAACAGACTTCTTCCAGCCCACAGAATGACCCCAAACTCTTTGGACGGGGCCAAACCAACAGAGAGTAAGACTCGTCCATTTCCCATGAAGTCACCCAGAAATTCCACGACCATGAGTGACCCGATATCCAGAGACAAAAACTTAAGCTGGAGCCTCACACTCGCCCTTCTTTCAAATCCCGAAGAGTTCTCCTCATGGTCTGTAGATCAGTCCTGCCATACCTATGACCCGAAACATAAGCCGAGTTTGTGTTTTCAGACAACTGTCCAAACAGCCCTGGACTACACAACCTACAGGCTCAGGCCCCTGGAGCCAAACCTGAGGACTGTACTTGCCCTCTCCAAGGGAATTGTGTGTGCCCATTCCAATGGCCACAACCCTTCTAATAGGATAAACCTCCAAAGTCCCTGATCCATCTCAATAGTGGTGGCTTCCCAGGAACAACAGGGGCAATCTGAGCCCAACTGAGCACCTACCTGCACTCAGACCCATAGACAGATGTCCCCAGAGGTAAAAAGGAAAGAACAGTCCCCTAGGCACTAATCAGATCCATTGCTTTGGTTTCCAGGCATCTCTCCTCAGAGGCCTGGATTTCAAAAGCAGCATATAGCTGTTTCTTGACTCACCCATCAGAAAACATCTCATCTACAAATGGGAAACTTGCACGTTGGAGCTGTGTTAAAGCCTCTGTTTAGGAGAACCCTTTAGGGCCCCAGTGCCACCGCTTCATTCCAAGGTCTCCATAGACACAAAAGCACGTTAGGACCCATCCCCAGGGGTGTCCATTTCAACTCAGCGTCCTCGGTTGCTCCCCACAGATCCAGGAGATCTAACCTGTCTTGTTGCTAGGAGACAATTGTAATGCAGGGTGGGCTACCCAGCCATCCATCCTTAGAACCCTGCTCAGAATCATTGGCCTGGAACCAAACGACAGGTCTCAATTTTCCTGCAGAAGACTCTCTGCAGTTTGGAGCTTCTCACAACTCCTATCGTGGGAAAATCCCCATGGCCTCGTGATGCCCCCGCCCATTCATGAAGGGGCCATCAGGGACAGAAACTCCAACCTGAGCGATCGTCTGATCCTCGCCCTGACTTCAGATGCACGAGATCTCGATTCAGGTCTGTAGATTGTACGTGCCATGGCCTCACCTAGAAACCTAAGCCTAGCTTGTGTTCTCAGACTTTTGTCGTCAGACTACTGGCCCACAAGCCCTCCAGTTTGGCATTCCAGAACAACAATGCAGCACTCTGCCGGCTCTGCAGAAGAAAAACATTGTCTTCTGGGGCTACCCAGTAATCCCAAATGAGGATCAACCTGCACCGACCTTGGCTGTACCCCAAATACATAGGCTGACCAGGGCACTTATGCCCTTTCTGACACAGCCTGAGCCTGGACGCCCTGGCCCCTCCCAAACAGCTGGCGGCACACTGAGCATATCGAGCCGCCATGGCCTTAGGTCGTCATCTCTTCCCAACATCAGTTTTCAGGTTTCAGAACCTAGACCTTATCTCCAATCACTGCCCAGGGTTGAAGGTGATGCAGAAATCAGAACTCCTTCCCCATGGCAAGAAACCTTGTGGTTGGCATGTTGTCCAACGTTCAGTGTCATTGAAACCAGTGTGGCCCATGAGGCCCCGCCCATGCTCGCGGGCCACATTGGTCACAAACACACATTGTGACCCTCAGGCTGAGCCCAGTCCTCAAGTAAGGCCACTCAGTGGCTGGATGAAGAGATAGCATATTGGGCTTGCCATGCCCCTAGGCCCCAATTTTTAACCATAGTTCGGGTTGTCCCTTCATTCTTCCCCATGGCTTGGCTTTGGAATTCCTCTTTTGGTGGGACACCTGAGGTAACAAAACTGAATGAGTCCTTCCATCCCACAGATTGAAAAAGTAATTGCGAATCGGGCCAAATCCTCAGAGAGGAAGATTCGTCCATGGCCCATGAGGCCTCCCCGACATTCCACGGCCATCACTGATACAAAATCCAGAGACAAAAGCCTGAGCAAGCACCTCAGACTCGCACTTTCTTCATATCCTTAGGAGTTCTTCTCTGGTTTGTAGATCGGGCCTGCCATACCTACGTCCCCAAACCTAAGCTGAGTTTGTGTTTTCAGACTTCTGTCCTCAAAGTCTTGGGCCACACACCCTCCAGGCTGGGCCCCTGGAGCCACACATTAGGACTGTACCTACCAATCCATGGGAATTCTGCCCATTCCATGGTCCAAAATCGTACAAATTAGGAGAAACCTCCAAAGTCCCTGAGGCTATCCCAATAGTGTAGGTCGCCCGGAACAAACAAGGACTGTCTGACACCAGCTGATAATCGACCTCCACTCATACCATAGATGGATGTCCCCAGAGAAGAAGATTGAACCAGACAGGACCCTAGGCCATAATAGGATCCATTGCTTTGGCTTACAGGCATGTGTCCTCAAAAGTCTGATTTCATTACGAGCATAGGTGTTTTCCTGAGGCACCCATCAGAACTCATCTCGTCTCCACAAGGAAACCTGTGCATGGGAGCCATGTACAAAGCTTAGGAGAGTACTTCAGGGTCCCGGTGCCACCACCCCATTCCAAGGCCCTCATGGATACAAAAACACATTAGGACCCATCCTCAGGAAAGTCCATTTCAACTCAGCCACCCCGGTTGCTCCCGCAGAGCCATCAGATCTAAACTGTCTTGTTGCTAGTAGACAATTGGAATGGAGGCGGGCTTCGCAGGAGTACATCCGCGAACGGTGCTCTGGAGTCATTCCATATGGGATGTCCTGGAACTGTAAAACAGGTTTCAATTGTCCCACAGAAGGAATCCTGGAAGGGGGCATCCCACAACTCCCAACGTGGGAAAACCTCAATGGCCTCGAGATTCCGCTCCCTTCATGAAGCGGCCGTCATGCTCAGAAACTCCAACCTGAGCCAACGTCTGATCCTCGCCCTGACTTCAGATGCATGAGATATTGGTTCAGATCTGCAGGGGGTACCTGCCGTGCCCTCGCCCTGAAACCCAAGTCTAGCTTGTCTTCTCAGACTTCCGTCCTCACACTCCAGCCCCGAAGCCCTCAAGTTTGGCAATTCCGGACCCACAATGCAGCACTCTGCCTGCCCTCTAGAAAAAAAATTATTGCCTCATGAGCTGCCCAGGCACCTTAAATGAGGGTAAACCTACACAGCACTCGACTTTACCCAAATTATATAGTCTAACCTGGGCACTAATGCACTGTCGAACACAACCTGAGCCCGGACCTCCTGACCAACACCCAGAAAGCTGACCGCACACTGAGCACATAAAACCCGCCATGGCCTTAGGTCATCATCTCTTCCCTACCTCAGTTTTCAGGCTTCAGAACGGAGACCTTATCTCCAATCACTGCCCAGGGGTAAGTGTGATGCAGAAATCAGAACTCCTCCTTACCCATGGCAAGAACCCTTGTGGTTGGCACGTTGTCCAACCTTCAGTGTAGGAGAAACCAGCATTCACCCTGAGGCCCCGCCCATTCTTGAGTGCGACGAGGGCATACACACGCATTGTGACCCTCAGCATGAGTCCTGTCCTCTAGTAAGTCCTCTCAGTGGCTGCACCATTAGATGTCATAATGGGCTTGACATGTCCATAGGCCCCAATTTTTAACCAGATTTCTGATGGTCCAGTCGCCCCAACCCAGGGCTCTACTCTGGAATCCCTCATTTTTTGGGACACCTGAGGTTAAAAAAGAAAAAAACAACAATAAAAAAAAAAAAAACGGACGTCTTCCAGCCCACAGAATGACCCCAAACTCTTTGGACGGGGCCAATCCACCAGAGCTTAACACTCGCCCATTTCCCATGAAGTCACCCAGAAATTCCACGACCATGAGTGACACGATATCCAGAGACAAAAACTTGAGCAGGAGCCTCACACTCGCCCTTCTTTCAAATCCCGAAGAGTTCTCCTCATGGTCTTTAGATCAGTCCTGCCATACCTATGACCCGAAACATAAGCCGAGTTTGTGTTTTCAGACAACTGTCCAAACAGCCCTGGCCTACACAACCTACAGGCTCAGGCCCCTGGAGCCAAACCTGAGGACTGTACTTGCCCTCTCCAAGGGAATTGTGTGTGCCCATTCCAATGGCCACAAGACTTCTAATAGGATAAACCTCGAAAGTCCCTTATCCATCTCAATAGTGGTGGCTTCCCAGGAACAACAGGGGCAATCTGAGCCCAACTGAGCACCTACCTGCACTCAGACCCATAGACAGATGTCCCCAGAAGTAAAAACGAAAGAACAGGCCCCTAGGCACTAATCAGATCCATTGCTTTGGTTTCGAGGCATCTCTCCTCAGAGGCCTGGATTTCAAAAGCAGCATATAGCTGTTTCTTGACTCACCCATCAGAAAACATCTCATCTACACATGGGAAACTTGCACGTTGGAGCTGTGTCAAAGCCTCTGTTTAGGAGAACCCTTTAGGGCCCCAGCGCCACCGCTTCATTCCAAGGTCTCCATAGACTCAAAAGCACGGTAGGACCCATCCCCAGGGGTGTCCATTTTAACTCAGCGTCCTCGGTTGCTCCCCACAGATCCAGGAGATCTAACCTGTCTTGTTGATAGGAGACAATTAAAATGCGAGGTGGGCTACCCAGCCATCCATCCTTAGAACCCTGCTCAGAATCATTGGCCTAGAGCCAAACAACAGGTCTCAATTGTCCTGCGGAAGACGCTCTGCAGTTTGGAGCTTCTCACAACTCCCATCGTGGGAAAACACCCATGGCCTCGTGATGCCGCCCCCATTCATGAAGGGGCCATCAGGGACAGAAACTCCAACCTGAGCGATCGTCTGATCCTCGCCCTGACTTCAGATGCACGAGATCTCGATTCAGGTCTGTAGATTGTGCCTGCCATGGCCTCACCCAGAAACCTAAGCCTAGCTTGTGTTCTCAGACTTTTGTCGTCAGACTACTGGCCCACAAGCCCTCCAGTTTGGCAATCCAGAACTACAATGCAGCACTCTGCTGGCTCTGCAGAAGAAAAACATTGTCCTCTGGGGCTACCCAGTAATCCCAAATGAGGACCAAGCTTCACCGACCTTGGCTGTACACCAAATACATAGGCTGACCAGGGCTCTAATGCCCTTTCTGGTACAGCCTGAGCCTGGACCCCCTGGACCCTCCCAGACAGCTGGACGCACACTGAGCACATCAAGCCGCCATGGCCTTAGGTCGTCATCTCTTCCCAACCTCGGTTTTCAGGTTTCAGAACCTAGACCTTATATCCAATCACTGCCAAGGGTTGAAGGTGATGCATAAATCAGAACTCCTTCCCCATGGCAAGAAACCTTGTGGTTGGCATGTTGTCCAACATTCAGTGTAGTTGAATCCAGTGTGGCCCATGAGGCCCTGCCCATGCTCGTTGGCCACAATGGTCAAAAACACACATTGTGACGCTCAGGCTGAGCCCAGTCCTCAAGTAAGGCCACTCAGCTGCTGGATGAAGAGATAGCATATTGGGCTTGCCATGCCCCTAGGCCCCAATTTTTAACCATAGTTAGGGTTGTCCCTTCAGTCTTCCCCACGGCTTGACTTTGGAATTCCTCTATTGGTGGGACACCTGAGTAACAAAACTGAAATGAGTCCTCCCATCCCACAGATTGACGAAAAGCAATTGGGAATCGGGCCAAATCCTCAGAGAGGAAGATTCGTCCATGGCCCATGAGGCCTCCCCGACATTCCACGGCCATCGCTGATACAAAATCCAGAGACAAAAGCCTGAGCAAGCGCCTCAGACTCGCACTTTCTTCAAATCCTGAAGAGTTCTTCTCATGGTTTGTAGATCAGGCCTCCCATACCTACGTCCCCAAATCTAAGCTGAGTTTGTGTTTTCAGACTTCTGTCCTCAAAGTCTTGGGTCCCACACCCTCCAGGCTGGGCCCCTGGAGCCACACATTAGGACTGTGCCTACCAATCCATGGGAATTCTGCCCATTCCATGGTCCAAAATCGTACAAATTAGGAGAAACCTCCAAAGTCCCTGAGGCCATCCCAATAGTGTAGGTCGCCCGGAACAAACAAGCGCTGTCTGACAGCAGCTGATAATCGACCTCCACTCATACCATAGATGGATGTCCCCAGAGAAGAAGATTGAACCAGACAGGACCCTAGGCCATAATAGGATCCATTGCTTTGGCTTACAGGCATGTGTCCTCAAAAGCCTGATTCCAATACGAGCATAGGGGTTTTCCTGAGGCACCCATCAGAACTCATCTCGTCTCCACAAGGAAACCTGTGCATGGGAGCCATGTCCAAAGCTTAGGAGAGTACTTCAGGGTCCCGGTGCCACCGCCCCATTCCAAGGCCCTCATGGACACAAAAACACATTAGGACCCATCCTCAGGAAAGTCCATTTCAACTCTGCCACCCCGGTTGCTCCCGCAGAACCATCAGATCTAAACTGTCTTGTTGCTAGGAGACAATTGGAATGCGAGGCGGGCTTCCCAGGCATCCATCCGCGAACGGTGCTCTGGAGTCATTCCATATGGCATGTCCTGGAGCTGTCCAACAGGTCTCAATTGTCCGGAAGAAGGAATCCTGGAAGGGGGCATCCCACAACTCCCAACGTGGGAAAACCTCAATGGCCTCGAGATTCCGCTCCCTTCATGACGCGGCCGTCATGCTCAGAAACTCCAATCTGAGCCAACATCTGATCATCGCCCTGACTTCAGATGCATGATATATTGGTTCAGATCTGCAGGGGGTACCTGCCGTGCCCTCGCCCTGAAACCCAAGTCTAGCTTGTCTTCTCAGACTTCCATCCTCACACTCCTGGCCCCGTAGCCCTCAAGTTTGGCAATTCCGGACCCACAATGCAGCACTATGCCTGCCCTCTAGAAAAAAAATTATTGCCTGATGAGCTGCCCAGGCACCTTAAATGAGGGTAAACCTACACAGCACTCGACTTTACCCAAATTATATAGTCTAACCTGGGCACTAATGCACTGTCGAACACAACATGAGCCCGGACCTCCTGACCA
Organism: Mustela nivalis; assembly: GCF_964662115.1. Taxonomy (NCBI): domain Eukaryota; kingdom Metazoa; phylum Chordata; class Mammalia; order Carnivora; family Mustelidae; genus Mustela; species Mustela nivalis. Next base: position 92,119 of record NW_028135330.1, on the reverse strand, counting down.
ACACCCAGAAAGCTGACCGCACACTGATCACATAAAGCCCGCCATGGCCTTAGGTCATCATCTCTTCCCTACCTCAGTTTTCAGGCTTCAGAACCGAGACCTTATCTCCAATCACTGCCCATGGGTGAGTGTGATGCAGATATCAGAACTCCTCCTTACCCATGGCAAGAACTCTTGTGGTTGGCACGTTGTCCAACCTTCAGTGTAAGAGAAACCAGCATTCACCCTGAGGCCCCGCCCATTCTTGAGTGCGACGAGGGCATACACACGCATTGTGACCCTCATCATGAGTCCTGTCCTCTAGTAAGTCCTCTCAGTGGCTGCACCATTAGATGTCATAATGGGCTTGACATGTCCACAGGCCCCAATTTTTAACCAGATTTCTGATGGTCCAGTCGCCCGAACCCAGGGCTCTACTCTGGAATCCCTCATTTTTTGGGACACCTGAGGTTAAAAAAGAAAAAAACAACAATAAAAAAAAAAAAAAACGGACGTCTTCCAGCCCACAGAATGACCCCAAACTCTTTGGACGGGGCCAATCCACCAGAGCTTAACACTCGCCCATTTCCCATGAATTCACCCAGAAATTCCAAGACCATGAGTGACACGATATCCACAGACAACAACTTGAGCAGGAGCCTCACACTCGCCCTTCTTTCAAATCCCGAAGAGTTCTCCTCATGGTCTGTAGATCAGTCCTGCCATACCTATGACCCGAAACATAAGCCGAGTTTGTGTTTTCAGACAACTGTCCAAACAGCCCTGGCCCTCACAACCTACAGGCTCAGGCCCCTGGAGCCAAACCTGAGGACTGTACTTGCCCTCTCCAAGGGAATTGTGTGTGCCCATTCCAATGGCCACAACCCTTCTCATAGGATAAACCTACAAAGTCCCTGCTCCATCTCAATAGTGGTGGCTTCCCAGGAAAAACAGGGGCAATCTGAGCCCAACTGAGCACCTACCTGCACTCAGACCCATAGACAGATGTCCCCAGAGGTAAAAAGGAAAGACAAGGCCCCTAGGCACTAATCAGATCCATTGCTTTGGTTTCGAGGCATCTCTCCTCAGAGGCCTGGATTTCAAAAGCAGCATATAGCTGTTTCTTGACTCACCCATCAGAAAACATCTCATCTACACATGGGAAACTTGCACGTTGGAGCTGTGTCAAAGCCTTTGTTTAGGAGAACCCTTTTGGGCCCCAGTGCCACCGCTTCATTCCAAGGTCTCCATAGACACAAAAGCACGTTAGGACCCATCCCCAGGGGTGTCCATTTCAACTCAGCGTCCTCGGTTGCTCCCCACAGATTCAGGAGATCTAACCTGTCTTGTTGCTAGGAGACAATTGGAATGCGAGGTGGGCTACCCAGCCATCCATCCTTAGAACCCTGCTCAGAGTCATTGGCATGGAGCCAAACAACAGGTCTCAATTGTCCCGCAGAAGACTCTCTGCAGTTTGGAGCTTCTTACAACTCCCATCGTGGGAAAACACCCATGGCCTCGTGATGCCCCCCCCCTTCATGAAGGGGCCATCAGGGACAGAAACTCCAACCTGAGCGATCGTCTGATCCTCGCCCTGACTTCAGATGCACGAGATCTCGATTCAGGTCTGTAGACTGTGCCTGCCATGGCCTCACCCAGAAACCTAAGCCTAGCTTGTGTTCTCAGACTTTTGTCGTCAGACTACTGGCCCACAAGCCCTCCAGTTTGGCAATCCAGAACTACAATGCAGCACTCTGCCGGCCCTCCAGAAGAAAAACATTGTCCTCTGGGGCTACCCAGTAACCCCAAATGAGGATCAACCTGCACCGACCATGGCTGTACTCCAAATACATAGGCTGACCAGGGCACTAATGCCCTTTCTGACACAGCCTGAGCCTGGACCTCCTGGACCCTCCCAGACAGCTGGCCGCACACTGAGCACATCGAGCCGCCATGGCCTTAGTACTTCATCTCTTCCCAACCTCGGTTTTCAGGTTTCAGAACCTAGACCTTATCTCCAATCACTGCCCAGGGTTGAAGGTGATGCAGAAATCAGAACTCCTTCCCCATGGCAAGAAACCTTGTGGTTGGCATGTTGTCCAACGTTCAGTGTCATTGAAACCAGTGTGGCCCATTAGGCCCCGCCCATGCTCGCGGGACACATTGGTCACAAACACACATTGTGACGCTCAGGCTGAGCCCAGTCCTCAAGTAAGGCCGCTCAGTGGCTGGATGAAGAGATAGCATATTGGGCTTGCCATGCCCCTAGGCCCCAATTTTTAACCATAGTTCGGGTTGACCCTTCAGTCTTCCCCACGGCTTGGCTTTGGAATTCCTCTTTTGGTGGGTCACCTGAGGTAACAAACCTGAAATGAGTCCTTCCATCCCACAGTTTGACGAAAAGCAATTGGGAATCGGGCCAAATCCTCAGAGAGGAAGATTCGTCCATGGCCCATGAGGCCTCCCCGACATTCCACGGCCATCGCTGATACAAAATCGAGAGACAAAAGCCTGAGCAAGCACCTCAGACTAGCACTTTCTTCATATCCTGAAGAGTTCTTCTCATGGTTTGTAGATCGGGCCTGCCATACCTACGTCCCCAAATCTAAGCTGAGTTTGTGTTTTCAGACTTCTGTCCTCAAAGTCTTGGGCCAACCACCCTGCAGGCTGGGCCCCTGGAGCCACACATTAGGACTGTGCCTACCAATCCATGGGAATTCTGCCCATTCCATGGTCCAAAATCGTACAAATTAGGAGAAACCTCCAAAGTCCCTGAGGCCATCCCAATAGTGTAGGTCGCCCGGAACAAACAAGGGCTGTCTGACACCAGCTGATAATCGACCTCCACTCATACCATAGATGGATGTCCCCAGAGAAGAAGATTGAACCAGACAGGACCCTAGGCCATAATAGGATCCATTGCTTTGGGTTACAGGCATGTGTCCTCAAAAGCCTGATTCCAATACGAGCATAGGGGTTTTCCTGAGGCACCCATCAGAACTCATCTCGTCTCCACAAGGAAACCTGTGCATGGGAGCCATGTCCAAAGCTTAGGAGAGTACTTCAGGGTCCCGGTGCCACCGCCCCATTCCAAGGCCCTCATGGACACTAAAACACATTAGGACCCATCCTCAGGAAAGTCCATTTCAACTCAGCCACCCCGGTTGCTCCGGCAGAGCCATCAGATCTAAACTGTCTTGTTGCTAGGAGACAATTGGAATGCGAGGCGGGCTTCCCAGGCATCCATCCGCGAACGGTGCTCTGGAGTCATTCCATATGGGATGTCCTGGAGCTGTCCAACAGGTCTCAATTGTCCCGCAGAAGGAATCCTTGAAGGGGGGCATCCCACAACTCCCAACGTGGGAAAACCTCAATGGCCTCGAGATTCCGCTCCCTTTATGAAGCGGCCGTCATGCTCAGAAACTCCAACCTGAGCCAACGTCTGATCCTCGCCCTGACTTCAGATGCATGAGATATTGGTTCAGATCTGCAGGGGGTACCTGCCGTGCCCTCGCCCTGAAACCCAAGTCTAGCTTGTCTTCTCAGACTTCCGTCCTCACACTCCTGGCCCCGAAGCCCTCAAGTTTGGCAATTCCGGACCCACAATGCAGCACTCTGCCTGCCCTCTAGGAAAAAAATTATTGCCTCATGAGCTGCCCAGGCACCTTAAATGAGGGTAAACCTACACAGCACTCGACTTTACCCAAATTATATAGTCTAACCTGGGCACTAATGCACTGTCGAACACAACCTGAGCCCGGACCTCCTGACCAACACCCAGAAAGCTGACCGCACACTGAACACATAAAACCCGCCATGGCCTTAGGTCATCATCTCTTCCCTACCTCAGTTTTCAGGCTTCAGAACCGAGACATTATCTCCAATCACTGGCAATGGGTGAGTGTGATGCAGAAATCAGAACTCCTCCTTACCCATGTCAAGAACCCTTGTGGTGGGCACATTGTCCAACGTTCAGTGTAGGAGAAACCAGCATTCACCCGGAGGCCCCGCCCATTCTTGAGTGTGACGAGGGCATACACACGCATTGTGACCCTCAGCATGAGTCCTGTCCTCTAGTAAGTCCTCTCAGTGGCTGGACCATTAGATGTCATAATGGGATTGACATGTCACTAGGCCCCAATTTTTAACCAGATTTCTGATTGTCCAGTCGACCCTCCCCAGGGCTCTACTCTGGAATTCATCATTTGGTGGGACACCTCATGTTAAAAAAGAAAAAAACAACAACAACAATAACAAAAAAAAAAAAAAAGGACTTCTTCCAGCCCACAGAATGAACGCAAACTCTTTGAACGTGGCCAAACCACCAGAGAGTAAGACTCGTCCATTTCCCATGAAGTACCCAGAAATTCAACGACCATGAGTGACACGATATCCAGGACAAAAACTTGAGCAGTGCCTCACACTCGCCCTTCTTTCAAATCCCGAAGAGTTCTCCTCATGGTCTGTAGATCAGTCCTGCCTTACCTATGACCCGAAACATAAGCCGAGTTTGTGTTTTCAGACAACTGTCCAAACAGCACTGGCCTACACAACCTACAGGCTCAGGCCCCGGGAGCCAAACCTGAGGACTGTACTTGCCCTCTCCAAGGGAATTGTGTGTGCCCATTCCAATGGCCACAACCCTTCTCATAGGATAAACCTCCAAAGTCCCTGATCCATCTCAATAGTGGTGGCTTCCCAGGAACAACAGGGGCAATCTGAGCCCAACTGAGCACCTACCTGCACTCAGACCCATAGACAGATGTCCCCAGAGGTAAAAAGGAAAGAACAGGCCCCTAGGCACTAATCAGATCCATTGCTTTGGTTTCCAGGCATCTCTCCTCAGAGGCCTGGATTTCAAAAGCAGCATATAGCTGTTTCTTGACTCACCCATCAGAAAACATCTCATCTACACTTGGGAAACTTGCACGTTGGAGCTGTGTCAAAGCCTTTGTTTAGGAGAACCCTTTAGGGCCCCAGTACCTCCGCTTCATTCCAAGGTCTCCATAGACACAAAAGCACGTTAGGACCCATCCCCAGGGGTGTCCATTTCAACACAGCGTCCTCGGTTGCTCCCCACAGATCCAGGAGATCTCACCTGTCTTGTTGCTAGGAGACAATTGGAATGCGAGGTGGGCTACCCAGCCATCCATCCTTAGAACCCTGCTAGAATCATTGGCCTGGAGCCAAACAACAGGTCTCAATTGTCCTGCAGAAGACTCTATGCAGTTTGGAGCTTCTCACAATTCCCATCGTGGGAAAACACCCATGGCCTCGTGAAGCCCCACCCCCATTCATGAAGGGGCCATCAGGGACAGAAACTCCAACCTGAGCGATCGTCTGATCCTCGCCCTGACTTCAGATGCACGAGATCTCGATTCAGGTCTGTAGATTGTGCCTGCCATGGCCTCACCCAGAAACCTAAGCCTAGCTTGTGTTCTCAGACTTTTGTCGTCAGACTACTGGCCCACAAGCCCTCCAGTTTGGCAATCCAGAACTACAATGCAGCACTCTGCCGGCCCTCCAGAAGAAAAACATTGTCCTCTGGGGCTACCCAGTAAGCCCAAATGAGGATAACCTACACCGACCATGGCTGTACCCCAAATACATAGGCTGATCAGGGCACTAATGCCCTTTCTGACACAGCCTGAGCCTGGACCCCCTGGACCTTCCCAGACAGCTGGCCGCACACTGAGCACATTGAGCCGCCATGGCCTTAGGTCGTCATCTCTTCCCAACCTCGGTTTTCAGGTTTCAGAACCTAGACCTTATCTCCAATCACTGCCCAGGGTTGAAGGTGATGCAGAAATCAGAACTCCTTCCCCATGGCAAGAAACCTTGTGGTTGGCATGTTGTCCAACGTTCAGTGTCGTTGAAACCAGTGTGGCCCATGAGGCCCCGCCCATGCTCGCGGGACACATTGGTCACAAACACACATTGTGACTCTCAGGCTGAGCCCAGTCCTCAAGTAAGGCCGCTCAGTGGCTGGATGAAGAGATAGCATATTGGGCTTGCCATGCCCCTAGGCCCCAATTTTTAACCATAGTTCGGGTTGACCCTTCAGTCTTCCCCACGGCTTGGCTTTGGAATTCCTCTTTTGGTGGGACACCTGAGGTAACAAAACTGAAATGAGTCCTCCCATCCCACAGATTGACGAAAAGCAATTGGGAATCGGGCCAAATCCTCAGAGAGGAAGATTCGTCCATGGCCCATGAGGCCTCCCCGACATTCCACGGCCATCGCTGATACAAAATCCAGAGACAAAAGCCTGAGCAAGCGCCTCAGACTAGCACTTTCTTCATATCCTGAAGAGTTCTTCTCATGGTTTGTAGATCGGGCCTGCCATACCTACGTCCCCAAATCTAAGCTGAGTTTGTGTTTTCAGACTTCTGTCCTCAAAGTCTTGGGCCAACCACCCTGCAGGCTGGGCCCCTGGAGCCACACATTAGGACTGTGACTACCAATCCTTGGGAATTCTGCCCATTCCATGGTCCAAAATAGTACAAATTAGGAGAAACCTCCAAAGTCCCTGAGGCCATCCCAATAGTGTAGGTCGCCCGGAACAAACAAGGGCTGTCTGACACCAGCTGATAATCGACCTCCACTCATACCATAGATGGATGTCCCCAGAGAAGAAGATTGAACCAGACAGGACCCTAGGCCATAATATGATCCATTGCTTTGGGTTACAGGCATGTGTCCTCAAAAGCCTGATTCCAATACGAGCATAGGGGTTTTCCTGAGGCACCCATCAGAACTCATCTCGTCTCCACAAGGAAACCTGTGCATGGGAGCCATGTCCAAAGCTTAGGAGAGTACTTCAGGGTCCCGGTGCCACCGCCCCATTCCAAGACCCTCATGGACACAAAAACACATTAGGACCCATCCTCAGGAAAGTCCATTTCAACTCAGCCACCGCGGTTGCTCCGGCAGAGCCATCAGATCTAAACTGTCTTGTTGCTAGGAGACAATTGGAATGCGAGGCGGGCTTCCCAGGCATCCATCCGCGAACGGTGCTCTGGAGTCATTCCATATGGGATGTCCTGGCGCTGTCCAACAGGTCTCAATTGTCCCGCAGAAGGAATCCTTGAAGGGGGCATCCCACAACTCCCAACGTGGGAAAACCTCAATGGCCTCGAGATTCCGCTCCCTTCATGAAGCGGCCGTCATGCTCAGAAACTCCAACCTGTGCCAACGTCTGATCTTCGCCCTAACTTCAGATACATGAGATATTGGTTCAGATCTGCAGGGGGTACCTGCCGTGCCCTCGCCCTGAAACCCAAGTCTAGCTTGTCTTCTCAGACTTCCGTCCTCACACTCCTGGCCCCGAAGCCCTCAACTTTGGCAATTCCGGACCCACAATGCAGCACTCTGCCTGCCCTCTAGAAAAAAAATTATTGCCTCATGAGCTACCCAGGCACCTTAAATGAGGGTAAACCTACACAGCACTCGACTTTACCCAAATTATATAGTCTAACCTGGGCACTAATGCACTGTCGAACACAACCTGAGCCCGGACCTCCTGACCAACACCCAGAAAGCTGACCGCACACTGAACACATAAAACCCGCCATGGCCTTAGGTCATCATCTCTTCCCTACCTCAGTTTTCAGGCTTCAGAACCGAGACCTTATCTCCAATCACTGGCAATGGGTGAGTGTGATGCAGAAATCAGAACTCCTCCTTACCCATGGCAAGAACCCTTGTGGTGGGCACATTGTCCAACGTTCAGTGTAGGAGAAACCAGCATTCACCCTGAGGCCCCGCCCATTCTTGAGTGGGACGAGGGCATACACACGCATTGTGACCCTCAGCATGAGTCCTGTCCTCTAGTAAGTCCTCTCAGTGGCTGGACCATTAGATGTCATAATGGGCTTGACATGTCCTTGGCCCCAATTTTTAACCAGATTTCTGATTGTCCAGTCGCCCCTCCCCAGGGCTCTACTCTGGAATCCATTTGGTGGGACACCTGAGGTTAAAAAAGAAAACAACAACAACAACAACAACAAAAAAAAAAACAGACTTCTTCCAGCCCTCAGAATGACCGCAAACTCTTTGGACGGGGCCAAACCACCAGAGAGTAAGACTCGTCCATTTCCCATGAAGTCACCCAGAAATTCAACGACCATGAGTGACACGATATCCAGAGACAAACACTTGAGCAGAGCCTCACACTCGCCCTTCTTTCAAATCCCGAAGAGTTCTCCTCATGGTCTGTAGATCAGTTCTGCCATACCTATGACCCGAAACATAAGCCGAGTTTGTGTTTTCAGACAACTGTCCAAACAGCCCTGGCCTACGCAACCTACAGGCTCAGGCCCCTGGAGCCAAACCTGAGGACTGTACTTGCCCTCTCCAAGGGAATTGTGTGTGCCCATTCCAATGGCCACAACCCTTCTAATAGGATAAACCTCCAAAGTCCCTGATCCATCTCAATAGTGGTGGCTTCCCAGGAAAAACAGGGGCAATCTGAGCCCAACTAATCACCTACCTGCACTTAGATCCATAAACAGATGTCCCCAGAGGTAAAAAGGAAAGAACAGGCCCCTAGGCACTAATCAGATCCATTGCTTTGGTTTCCAGGCATCTCTCCTCAGAGGCCTGGATTTCAAAAGCAGCATATAGCTGTTTCTTGACTCACCCATCAGAAAACATCTCATCTACACATGGGAAACTTGCACTTTGGAGCTGTGTCAAAGCCTTTGTTTAGGAGAACCCTTTTGGGCCCCAGTGCCACCGCTTCATTCCAAGGTCTCCATAGACACAAAAGCACGTTAGGACCCATCCCCAGGGGTGTCCATTTCAACTCAGCGTCCTCGGTTGCTCCCCACAGATCCAGGAGATCTAACCTGTCTTGTTGCTAGGAGACAATTGGAATGCGAGGTGGGCTACCCAGCCATCCATCCTTAGAACCCTGCTCAGAATCACTGGCCTGGAGCCAAACAACAGGTCTCAATTGTCCTGCAGAAGACTCTCTGCAGTTTGGAGCTTCTTACAACTCCCATCGTGGTAAAACACCCATGGCCTCGAGAAGCCCCCCCCATTCATGAAGGGGCCATCAGGGACAGAAACTCCATCCTGAGCGATCGTCTGATCCTCGCCCTGACTTCAGATGCAGGAGATCTCGATTCAGGTCTGTAGATTGTGCCTGCCATGGCCTCACCCAGAAACCTAAGCCTAGCTTGTGTTCTCAGACTTTTGTCGTCAGACTACTGGCCCACATGGCCTCCAGTTTGGCAATCCAGAACTACAATGCAGCACTATGCCGGCCCTCCAGAAGAAAAACATTTTCCTCTGGGGCTACCCAGTAACCCCAAATGAGGATAACCTGCACCGACCATGGCTGTACCCCAAATACATAGGCTGACCAGGGCACTAATGCCCTTTCTGACACAGCCTGAGCCTGGACCCCCTGGACCCTCCCAGACAGCTGGCCGCACACTGAGCACATCGAGCCGCCATGGCCTTAGGTCGTCATCTCTTCCCAACCTCGGTTTTCAGGTTTCAGAACCTAGACCTTATCTCCAATCACTGCCCAGGGTTGAAGGTGATGCAGAAATCAGAACTCATTCCCCATGGCAAGAAATTTGTGGTTGGCATGTTGTCCAATGTTCAGTGTCGTTGAAACCAGTGTGGCCCATGAGGCCCCGCCCATGCTCGCAGGACACATTTGTCACAAACACACATTGTGACGCTCAGGCTGAGCCCAGTCCTCAAGTAAGGCCGCTCAGTGGCTGGATGAAGAGATAGCATATTGGGCTTGCCATGCCCCTAGGCCCCAATTTTTAACCATAGTTCGGGTTGACCCTTCAGTCTTCCCCACGGCTTGGCTTTGGAATTCCTCTTTTGGTGGGACACCTGATGTAACAAAACTGAAATGAGTCCTCCCATCCCACAGATTGACGAAAAGCAATTGGGAATCGGGCCAAATCCTCAGAGAGGAAGATTCGTCCATGGCCCATGAGGCCTCCCCGACATTCCACGGCCATCGCTGATACAAAATCCAGAGACAAAAGCCTGAGCAAGCGCCTCAGACTCGCACTTTCTTCATATCCTGAAGAGTTCTTCTCATGGTTTGTAGATCGGGCCTGCCATACCTACGTCCCCAAATCTAAGCTGAGTTTGTGTTTTCAGACTTCTGTCCTCAAAGTCTTGGGCCAACCACCCTGCAGGCTGGGCCCCTGGAGCCACACATTAGGACTCTGCCTACCAATCCATGGGAATTCTGCCCATTCCATGGTCCAAAATAGTACAAATTAGGAGAAACCTCCAAAGTCCCTGAGGCCATCCCAATAGTGTAGGTCGCCCGGAACAAACAAGGGCTGTCTGACACCAGCTGATAATCACCCTCCACTCATACCATAGATGGATGTCCCCAGAGAAGAAGATTGAACCAGACAGGACCCTAGGCCATAATAGGATCCATTGCTTTGGGTTACAGGCATGTGTCCTCAAAAGCCTGATTCCAATACGAGCATAGGGGTTTTCCTGAGGCACCCATCAGAACTCATCTCGTCTCCACAAGGAAACCTGTGCATGGGAGCCATGTCCAAAGCTTAGGAGAGTACTTCAGGGTCCCGGTGCCACCGCCCCATTCCAAGGCCCTCATGGACACAAAAACACATTAGGACCCATCCTCAGGAAAGTCCATTTCAACTCAGCCACCCCGGTTGCTCCGGCAGAGCCATCAGATCTAAACTGTCTTGTTGCTAGGAGACAATTGGAATGCGAGGCGGGCTTCCCAGGCATCCATCCGCGAACGGTGCTCTGGAGTCATTCCATATGGGATGTCCTGGAGCTGTCCAACAGGTCTCAATTGTCCCGCAGAAGGAATCCTTGAAGGGGGCATCCCACAACTCCCAACGTGGGAAAACCTCAATGGCCTCGAGATTCCGCTCCCTTCATGAAGCGGCCGTCATGCTCAGAAACTCCAACCTGAGCCAATGTCTGATCCTCGCCCTGACTTCAGATGCATGAGATATTGGTTCAGATCTGCAGGGGGTACCTGCCGTGCCCTCGCCCTGAAACCCAAGTCTAGCTTGTCTTCTCAGACTTCCGTCCTCACACTCCTGGCCCCGAAGCCCTCAAGTTTGGCAATTCCGGACCCACAATGCAGCACTCTGCCTGCCCTCTAGAAAAAAAAATTATTGCCTCATGAGCTGCCCAGGCACCTTAAATGAGGGTAAACCTACACAGCACTCGACTTTACCCAAATTATATAGTGTAACCTGGGCACTAATGCACTGTCGAACAAACCTGAGCCCGGACCTCCTGACCAACACCCAGAAAGCTGACCGCACACTGAGCACATAAAACCCGCCATGGCCTTAGGTCATCATCTCTTCCCTACCTCAGTTTTTAGGCTTCAGAACCGAGACCTTATCTCCAATCACTGCCCAGGGGTGAGTGTGATGCAGAAATCAGAATTCCTCCTTACCCATGGCAAGAATCCTTGTGGTTGGCACGTTCAGTGTAGGAGAAACCAGCATTCACCCTGAGGCCCCGCCCATTCTTGTGTGCGATTAGGGCATACACACGCATTGTGACCCTCAGCATGAGTCCTGTCCTCTAGTAAGTCCTCTCAGTGGCTGGACCATTAGATGTCATAATGGGCTTGACATGTCCCTAGGCCCCAATTTTTAACCAGATTTCTGATTGTCCAGTCGCCCCTCCCCAGGGCTCTACTCTGGAATCCATCATTTGGTGGGACACCGGAGGTTAAAAAAGAAAACAACAACAACAACAACAACAAAAAAAAAAAAAAAAAAAAAACGGACTTCTTCCAGCCCACAGAATGACCGCAAACTCATTGGACGAGGCCAAACCACCAGAGAGTAAGACTCGTCCATTTCCCATGAAGTCACCCAGAAATTCAACGACCATGAGTGACACGATATCCAGGACAAAAACTTGAGCAGAGCCTCACACTCGCCCTTCTTTCAAATCCCGAAGAGTTCTCCTCATGGTCTGTAGATCAGTCCTGCCATACCTATGACCCGAAACATAAGCCGAGTTTGTGTTTTCAGACAACTGTCCAAAAAGCCCTGGCCTACACAACCTACAGGCTCAGGCCCCTGGAGCCAAACCTGAGGACTGTACTTGCCCTCTCCAAGGGAATTGTGTGTGCCCATTCCAATGGCCACAACCCTTCTCATAGGATAAACCTCCAAAGTCCCTGATCCATCTCAATAGTGGTGGCTTCCCAGGAAAAACAGGGGCAATCTGAGCCCAACTGAGCACCTACCTGCACTCAGACCCATAGACAGATGTCCCCAGAGGTAAAAAGGAAAGAACAGGCTCCTAGGCACTAATCAGATCCATTGCTTTGGTTTCCAGGCATCTCTCCTCAGAGGCCTGGATTTCAAAAGCAGCATATAGCTGTTTCTTGACTCACCCATCAGAAAACATCTCATCTACACATGGGAAACTTGCACGTTGGAGCTGTGTCAAAGCCTTTGTTTAGGAGAACCCTTTTGGGCCCCAGTGCCACCGCTTCATTCCAAGGTCTCCATAGACACAAAAGCACGTTAGGACCCATCCCCAGGGGTGTCCATTTCAACTCAGCGTCCTCGGTTGCTCCCCACAGATCCAGGAGATCTAACCTGTCTTGTTGCTAGGAGACAATTGGAATGCGAGGTGGGCTACCCAGCCATCCATCCTTAGAACCCTGCTCAGAATCATTGGCCTGGAGCCAAACAACAGGTCTCAATTGTCCTGCATAAGACTCTCTGCAGTTTGGAGCTTCTCACAACTCCCATCGTGGGAAAACACCCATGGCCTCGTGAAGCCCCCCCCCCATTCATGAAGGGGCCATCAGGGACAGAAACTCCAACCTGAGCGATCGTCTGATCCTCGCCCTGACTTCAGATGCACGAGATCTCGATTCAGGTCTGTAGATTGTGCCTGCCATGGCCTCACCCAGAAACCTAAGCCTAGCTTGTGTTCTCAGACTTTTGTCGTCAGACTACTGGCCCACAAGCCCTCCAGTTTGGCAATCCAGAACTACAATGCAGCACTCTGCCGGCCCTCCAGAAGAAAAACATTGTCCTCTGGGGCTACCCAGTAACCCCAAATGAGGATCAACCTGCACCGACCATGGCTGTACCCCAAATACATAGGCTGACCAGGGCACTAATGCCCTTTCTGACACAGCCTGAGCCTGGACCCCCTGGACCCTCCCAGACAGCTGGCCGCACACTGAGTACATCGAGCCGCCATGGCCTTAGGTCGTCATCTCTTCCCAACCTCGGTTTTCAGGTTTCAGAACCTAGACCTTATCTCCAATCACTGCCCAGGGTTGAAGGTGATGCAGAAATCAGAACTCCTTACCCATGGCAAGAAACCTTGTGGTTGGCATGTTGTCCAACGTTCAGTGTCCTTGAAACCAGTGTGGCCCATGAGGCCCCGCCCATGCTCGCGGGACACATTGGTCACAAACACACTATGTGACGCTCAGGCTGAGCCTAGTCCTCAAGTAAGGCCGCTCAGTGGCTGGATGAAGAGATAGCATATTGGGCTTGCCATGCCCCTAGGCCCCAATTTTTAACCATAGTTCGGGTTGACCCTTCAGTCTTCCCCACGGCTAGGCTTTGGAATTCCTCTTTTGGTGGGACACCTGAGGTAACAAAACTGAAATGAGTCCTCCCATCCCACAGATTGACGAAAAGCAATTGGGAATCGGGCCAAATCCTCAGAGAGGAAGATTCGTCCATGGCCCATGAGGCCTCCCCGACATTCCACGGCCATCGCTGATACAAAATCCAGAGACAAAAGCCTGAGCAAGCGCCTCAGACTCGCACTTTCTTCATATCCTGAAGAGTTCTTCTCATGGTTTGTAGATCGGGCCTGCCATACCTACGTCCCCAAATCTAAGCTGAGTTTGTGTTTTCAGACTTCTGTTCTCAAAGTCTTGGGCCAACCACCCTGCAGGCTGGGCCCCTGGAGCCACACATTAGGACTGTGCCTACCAATCCATGGGAATTCTGCCCATTCCATGGTCCAAAATAGTACAAATTAGGAGAAACCTCCAAAGTCCCTGAGGCCATCCCAATAGTGTAGGTCGCCCGGAACAAACAAGGGCTGTCTGACACCAGCTGATAATCACCCTCCACTCATACCATAGATGGATGTCCCCAGAGAAGAAGATTGAACCAGACAGGACCCTAGGCCATAATAGGATCCATTGCTTTGGGTTACAGGCATGTGTCCTCAAAAGCCTGATTCCAATACGAGCATAGGAGTTTTCCTGAGGCACCCATCAGAACTCATCTCGTCTCCACAAGGAAACCTGTGCATGGGAGCCATGTCCAAAGCTTAGGAGAGTACTTCAGGGTCCCGGTGCCACCGCCCCATTCCAAGGCCCTCATGGACACAAAAACACATTAGGACCCATCCTCAGGAAAGTCCATTTCAACTCAGCCACCCCGGTTGCTCCCGAAGAGCCATCAGATCTAAACTGTCTTGTTGCTAGGAGACAATTGGAATGCGAGGCGGGCTTCCCAGGCATCCATCCGCGAACGATGCTCTGGAGTCATTCCATATGGGATGTCCTGGAGCTGTCCAACAGGTCTCAATTGTCCCGCAGAAGGAATCCTTGAAGGGGGCATCCCACAACTCCCAACGTGGGAAAACCTCAATGGCCTCGAGATTCCGCTCCCTTCATGAAGCGGCCGTCATGCTCAGAAACTCCAACCTGAGCCAACGTCTGATCCTCGCCCTGACTTCAATGCTTGAGATATTGGTTCAGATCTGCAGGGGGTACCTGCCATGCCCTCGCCCTGAAACCCAAGTCTAGCTTGTCTTCTCAGACTTCCGTCCTCACACTCCTGGCCCCGAAGCCCTCAAGTTTGGCAATTCCGGACCCACAATGCAGCTCTCTGCCTGCCCTCTAGAAAAAAAATTATTGCCTCATGAGCTGCCCAGGCACCTTAAATGAGGGTAAACCTACACAGCACTCGACTTTACCCAAATTATATAGTGTAACCTGGGCACTAATGCACTGTCGAACAAACCTGATCCCGGACCTCCTGACCAACACCCAGAAAGCTGACCGCACACTGAGCACATAAAACCCGCCATGGCCTTAGGTCATCATCTCTTCCCTACCTCAGTTTTTAGGCTTCAGAACCGAGACCTTATCTCCAATCACTGCCCAGGGGTGAGTGTGATGCAGAAATCAGAATTCCTCCTTACCCATGGCAAGAATCCTTGTGGTTGGCACGTTCAGTGTAGGAGAAACCAGCATTCACCCTGAGGCCCCGCCCATTCTTGTGTGCGATTAGGGCATACACACGCATTGTGACCCTCAGCATGAGTCCTGTCCTCTAGTAAGTCCTCTCAGTGGCTGGACCATTAGATGTCATAATGGGCTTGACATGTCCCTAGGCCCCAATTTTTAACCAGATTTCTGATTGTCCAGTCGCCCCTCCCCAGGGCTCTACTCTGGAATCCATCATTTGGTGGGACACCGGAGGTTAAAAAAGAAAACAACAACAACAACAACAACAAAAAAAAAAAAAAAACGGACTTCTTCCAGCCCACAGAATGACCGCAAACTCTTTGGACGAGGCCAAACCACCAGAGAGTAAGACTCGTCCATTTCCCATGAAGTCACCCAGAAATTCAACGACCATGAGTGACACGATATCCAGGACAAAAACTTGAGCAGAGCCTCACACTCGCCCTTCTTTCAAATCCCGAAGAGTTCTCCTCATGGTCTGTAGATCAGTTCTGCCATACCTATGACCCGAAACATAAGCCGAGTTTGTGTTTTCAGACAACTGTCCAAAAAGCCCTGGCCTACACAACCTACAGGCTCAGGCCCCTGGAGCCAAACCTGAGGACTGTACTTGCCCTCTCCAAGGGAATTGTGTGTGCCCATTCCAATGGCCACAACCCTTCTCATAGGATAAACCTCCAAAGTCCCTGATCCATCTCAATAGTGGTGGCTTCCCAGGAAAAACAGGGGCAATCTGAGCCCAACTGAGCACCTACCTGCACTCAGACCCATAGACAGATGTCCCCAGAGGTAAAAAGGAAAGAACAGGCTCCTAGGCACTAATCAGATCCATTGCTTTGGTTTCCAGGCATCTCTCCTCAGAGGCCTGGATTTCAAAAGCAGCATATAGCTGTTTCTTGACTCACCCATCAGAAAACATCTCATCTACACATGGGAAACTTGCACGTTGGAGCTGTGTCAAAGCCTTTGTTTAGGAGAACCCTTTTGGGCCCCAGTGCCACCGCTTCATTCCAAGGTCTCCATAGACACAAAAGCACGTTAGGACCCATCCCCAGGGGTGTCCATTTCAACTCAGCGACCTCGGTTGCTCCCCACAGATCCAGGAGATCTAACCTGTCTTGTTGCTAGGAGACAATTGGAATGCGAGGTGGGCTACCCAGCCATCCATCCTTAGAACCCTGCTCAGAATCATTGGCCTGGAGCCAAACAACAGGTCTCAATTGTCCTGCAGAAGACTCTCTGCAGTTTGGAGCTTCTCACAACTCCCATCGTGGGAAAACACCCATGGCCTCGTGAAGCCCCCCCCCCATTCATGAAGGGGCCATCAGGGACAGAAACTCCAACCTGAGCGATCGTCTGATCCTCGCCCTGACTTCAGATGCACGAGATCTCGATTCAGGTCTGTAGATTGTGCCTGCCATGGCCTCACCCAGAAACCTAAGCCTAGCTTGTGTCCTCAGACTTTTGTCGTCAGACTACTGGCCCACAAGCCCTCCAGTTTGGCAATCCAGAACTACAATGCAGCACTCTGCCGGCCCTCCAGAAGAAAAACATTGTCCTCTGGGGCTACCCAGTAACCCCAAATGAGGATCAACCTGCACCGACCATGGCTGTACCCCAAATACATAGGCTGACCAGGGCACTAATGCCCTTTCTGACACAGCCTGAGCCTGGACCCCCTGGACCCTCCCAGACAGCTGGCCGCACACTGAGTACATCGAGCCGCCATGGCCTTAGGTCGTCATCTCTTCCCAACCTCGGTTTTCAGGTTTCAGAACCTAGACCTTATCTCCAATCACTGCCCAGGGTTGAAGGTGATGCAGAAATCAGAACTCCTTACCCATGGCAAGAAACCTTGTGGTTGGCATGTTGTCCAAAGTTCAGTGTCGTTGAAACCAGTGTGGCCCATGAGGCCCCGCCCATTGTCGCGGGACACATTGGTCACAAACACACATTGTGACGCTCAGGCTGAGCCTAGTCCTCAAGTAAGGCCGCTCAGTGGCTGGATGAAGAGATAGCATATTGGGCTTGCCATGCCCCTAGGCCCCAATTTTTAACCATAGTTCGGGTTGACCCTTCAGTCTTCCCCACGGCTAGGCTTTGGAATTCCTCTTTTGGTGGGACACCTGAGGTAACAATACTGAAATGAGTCCTCCCATCCCACAGATTGACGAAAAGCAATTGGGAATCGGGCCAAATCCTCAGAGAGGAAGATTCGTCCATGGCCCATGAGGCCTCCCCGACATTCCACGGCCATCGCTGATACAAAATCCAGAGACAAAAGCCTGAGCAAGCGCCTCAGACTCGCTCTTTCTTCATATCCTGAAGAGTTCTTCTCATGGTTTGTAGATCGGGCCTGCCATACCTACGTCCCCAAATCTAAGCTGAGTTTGTGTTTTCAGACTTCTGTCCTCAAAGTCTAGGGCCAACCACCCTGCAGGCTGGGCCCCTGGAGCCACACATTAGGACTGTGCCTACCAATCCATGGGAATTCTGCCCATTCCATGGTCCAAAATAGTACAAATTAGGAGAAACCTCCAAAGTCCCTGAGGCCATCCCAATTGTGTAGGTCGCCCGGAACAAACAAGGGCTGTCTGACACCAGCTGATAATCACCCTCCACTCATACCATAGATGGATGTCCCCAGAGAAGAAGATTGAACCAGACAGGACCCTAGGCCATAATAGGATCCATTGCTTTGGGTTACAGGCATGTGTCCTCAAAAGCCTGATTCCAATACGAGCATAGGAGTTTTCCTGAGGCACCCATCAGAACTCATCTCGTCTCCACAAGGAAACCTGTGCATGGGAGCCATGTCCAAAGCTTAGGAGAGTACTTCAGGGTCCCGGTGCCACCGCCCCATTCCAAGGCCCTCATGGACACAAAAACACATTAGGACCCATCCTCAGGAAAGTCCATTTCAACTCAGCCACCCCGGTTGCTCCGGCAGAGCCATCAGATCTAAACTGTCTTGTTGCTAGGAGACAATTGGAATGCGAGGCGGGCTTCCCAGGCATCCATCCGCGAACGATGCTCTGGAGTCATTCCATATGGGATGTCCTGGAGCTGTCCAACAGGTCTCAATTGTCCCGCAGAAGGAATCCTTGAAGGGGGCATCCCACAACTCCCAACGTGGGAAAACCTCAATGGCCTCGAGATTCCGCTCCCTTCATGAAGCGGCCGTCATGCTCAGAAACTCCAACCTGAGCCAACGTCTGATCCTCGCCCTGACTTCAGATGCATGAGATATTGGTTCAGATCTGCAGGGGATACCTGCCGTGCCCTCGCCCTGAAACCCAAGTCTAGCTTGTTCTCAGACTTCCGTCCTCACACTCCTGGCCCCGAAGCCCTCAAGTTTGGCAATTCCGGACCCACAATGCAGCACTCTGCCTGCCCTCTAGAAAAAAAATTATTGCCTCATGAGCTGCCCAGGCACCTTAAATGAGGGTAAACCTACACAGCACTCGACTTTACCCAAATTATATAGTGTAACCTGGGCACTAATGCACTGTCGAACAAACCTGAGCCCGGACCTCCTGACCAACACCCAGAAAGCTGACCGCACACTGAACACATAAAACCCGCCATGGCCTTAGGTCATCATCTCTTCCCTACCTCAGTTTTTAGGCTTCAGAACCGAGACCTTATCTCCAATCACTGTCCAGGGGTGAGTGTGATGCAGAAATCAGAACTCCTCCTTACCCATGGCAAGAATCCTTGTGGTTGGCACGTTCAGTGTAGGAGAAACCAGCATTCACCCTGAGGCCCCGCCCATTCTTGTGTGCGATGAGGGCATACACACGCATTGTGACCCTCAGCATGAGTCCTGTCCTCTAGTAAGTCCTCTCAATGGCTGGACCATTTGATGTCATAATGGGCTTGACATGTCCCTAGGCCCCAATTTTTAACCAGATTTCTGATTGTCCAGGCGCCCCTCCCCAGGGCTATACTCTGGAATCCATCATTTGGTGGGACACCTGAGGTTAAAAAAGAAAACAACAACAACAACAAAAAAAAAAAAACGGACTTCTTCCAGCCAATAGAATGACCCTAAACTCTTTGGACTGGGCCAAACCACCAGAGAGTAAGACTCGTCCATTTCCCATGAAGTCACCCAGAAATTCCCTAGGCCCCAATTTTTAACCAGATTTCTGATTGTCCAGTCGCCCCTCCCCAGGGCTCTACTCTGGAATCCATCATTTGGTGGGACACCTGAGGTTAAAAAAGAAAACAACAACAACCACAACAACAAAAAAAACGGACTTCTTCCAGCCAATAGAATGACCCTAAACTCTTTGGACTGGGCCAAACCACCAGAGAGTAAGACTCGTCCATTTCCCATGAAGTCACCCAGAAATTCCCTAGGCCCCAATTTTTAACCAGATTTCTGATTGTCCAGTCGCCCCTCCCCAGGGCTCTACTCTGGAATCCATCATTTGGTGGGACACCTGAGGTTAAAAAAGAAAACAACAACAACAACAAAAAAAAAAAAAAACGGACTTCTTCCAGCCCACAGAATGACCGCAAACTCTTTGGACGAGGCCAAACCACCAGAGAGTAAGACTCGTCCATTTCCCATGAAGTCACCCAGAAATTCAACGACCATGAGTGACACGATATCAAGAGACAAAAACTTGAGCAGGAGCCTCACTCGCCCTTCTTTCAAATCCCGAAGAGTTCTCCTCATGGTCTGTAGATCAGTCCTGCCATACCTATGACCCGAAACATAAGCCGAGTTTGTGTTTTCAGACAACTGTCCAAACAGCCCTGGCCTACACAACCTACAGGCTCGGGCCCCTGGAGCCAAACCTGAGGACTGTACTTACCCTCTCCAAGGGAATTGTGTGTGCCCATTCCAATGGCCACAACCCTTCTAATAGGATAAACCTCCAAAGTCCCTGCTCCATCTCAATAGTGGTGGCTTCCTAGGAAAAACAGGGGCAATCTGAGCCCAAGTGAGCACCTACCTGCACTCAGACCAAGAGACAGATGTCCCCAGAGGTAAAAAGGAAAGAAAAGGCCCCTAGGCACTAATCAGATCCATTGCTTTGGTTTCCAGGCATCTCTCCTCAGAGGCCTGGATTTCAAAAGCAGCATATAGCTGTTTCGTGACTCACCCATCAGAAAACATCTCATCTACACATGGGAAATTTGCACGTTGGAGCTGTGTCAAAGCCTCTGTTTAGGAGAACCCTTTAGGGCCCCAGTGCCACCGCTTCATTCCAAGGTCTCCATAGATACAAAAGCACGTTAGGACCCATCCCCAGGGGTGTCCTTTTCAACTCAGCGTTTTCGGTTGCTCCCCACAGATCCAGGAGATCTAACCTGTCTTGTTGCTAGGAGACAATTGGAATGCGAGGTGGGCTACCCATCCATCCATCCTTAGAACCCTGCTCAGAATCATTGGCCTGGAGCCAAACAACAGGTCTCAATTGTCCTGCAGAAGACTCTCTGCAATTTGCAGCTTCTCACAACACCCATCGTGGGAAAACACCCATGGCCTCGTGATGCCCCCCCCCATTCATGAAGGGGCCATCAGGGACAGAAACTCCAACCTGAGCGATCGTCTGATCCTCGCCCTGACTTCAGATGCACGAGATCTCGATTCAGGTCTGTAGATTGTGCCTGCCATGGCCTCACCCAGAAACCTAAGCCTAGCTTGTGTTCTCAGACTTTTGTCATCAGACTACTTGCCCACAATCCCAACAGTTTGGCAATCCAGAACTACAATGCAGCACTCTGCCGGCCCTCCAGAAGAAAAACATTGTCCTCTGGGGCTACCCAGTAACCTCAAATGAGGATCAACCTGCACCGACCTTGGCTGTACCCCAAATACATAGGCTGACCAGGGCACTAATGCCCTTTCTGACACAGCCTGAGCCTGGAGCCCCTGGCCCCTCCCAGACAGCTGGCCGCACACTGAGCACATCCAGCCGCCATGGCCTTAGGTCGTCATTTCTTCCCAACCTCGGTTTTCAGGTTTCAGAACCTAGACCTTATCTCCAATCAGTGCCCAAGGTTGAAGGTGATGCAGAAATCAGAACTCCTTCCCCATGGCAAGAAACCTTGTGGTTGGCATGTTGTCCAACGTTTAGTATCGTTGAAAACAGTGTGGCCCATGAGGCCCCGCCCATGCTCGCGGGCCACATTGGTCACAAACACACATTGTGACCCTCAGGCTGAGCCCAGTCCTCAAGTAAGGCCACTCTACGGCTGGATGAAGAGATAGCATATTGGGTTTTCCATGCCCCTAGGCCCCCTATTTTTAACCATAGTTCGGGTTCTCCCTTCAGTCTTCCCCACGGCTTGGCTTTGGAATTCCTCTTTTGGTGGGTCACCTGAGGTAACAAACCTGAAATGAGTCCTCCCATCCCACAGTTTGACGAAAAGCAATTGGGAATCGGGCCAAATCCTCAGAGAGGAAGATTCGTCCATGGCCCATGAGTCCTCCCCGACATTCCACGGCCATCGCTGATACAAAATCCAGAGACAAAAGCCTGAGCAAGCGCCTCAGACTCGCACTTTCTTCATATCCTGAAGATTTCTTCTCATGGTTTGTCGATCGGGCCCGCCATACATACGTCCCCAAACCTAAGCTGAGTTTGTGTTTTCAGACTTCTTCCTCAAAATCTAGGGCCACACACGCTCCAGGCCAGGCGTCTGGAGCCACACATTAGGACTCTGCCTACCAATCCATGGGAATTCTGCCCATTCCATGGTCCAAAATCGTACAAATTAGGAGAAACCTCCAAAGTCCCTGAGGCCATCCCAATAGTGTAGGTCGCCCGGAACAAACAATGACTGTCTGACACCAGCTGATAATCGACATCCACTCATACCATAGATGGATGTCCCCAGAGACGAAGATTGAACCAGACAGGACCCTAGGCCATAATAGGATCCATGGCTTTGTGTTACAGGCATGTGTCCTCAAAAGCCTGATTCCAATACGAGCATAGGGGTTTTCCTGAGGCACCCATCAGAACTCATCTCGTCTCCACAAGGAAACCTGTGCATGGGAGCCATGTCCAAAGCTTAGGAGAGTACTTCAGGGTCCCGGTGCCACCGCCCCATTCCAAGGCCCTCATGGACACAAAAACACATTAGGACCCATCCTCAGGAAAGTCCATTTCAACTCAGCCACACCGGTTGCTCCGGCAGAGCCATCAGATCAAAACTGTCTTGTTGTTAGGAGACAATTGGAATGCGAGGCGGGCTTCCCAGGCATCCATCCGCGAACAGTGCTCTGGAGTCATTCCATATGGGATGTCCTGGAGCTGTCCAACAGGTCTCAATTGTCCCGCAGAAGGAATCCTTGAAGGGGGCATCCCACAACTCCCAACGTGGGAAAACCTCAATGGCCCCGAGATTCCGCTCCCTTCATAAAGCGGCTGTCATGCACAGGAACTCCAACCTGAGCCAACGTCTGATCCTCGCCCTGACTTCAGAAGCATGAGATAGTAGTTCAGATCTGCAGGGGGTACCTGCCGTGCCCTCGCCCTGAAACCCAAGTCTAGCTTGTCTTCTCAGACTTCCGTCCTCACACTCCTGGCCCCGAAGCCCTCAAGTTTGGCAATTCCGGACCCACAATGCAGCACTCTGCCTGCCCTGTAGAAAAACAATTATTGCCTCATGAGCTGCCCAGGCACCTTAAATGAGGGTAAACCTACACAGCATTCGACTTTAACCAAATTATATAGTCTAACCTGGGCACTAATGCACTGTCGAACACAACCTGAGCCCGGACCACCTGACCAACACCCAGAAAGCTGACCGCACACTGAACACAAAAAACCCGCCATGGCCTTAGGTCATCATCTCTTCCCTACCTCAGTTTTCAGGCTTCAGAACCGAGACCTTATCTCCAATCACTGTCCAGGGGTGAGTGTGATGCAGAAATCAGAACTCCTCCTTACCCATGGCAAGAATCCTTGTGGTTGGCACTTTCAGTGTAGGAGAAACCAGCATTCACCCTGAGGCCCCGCCCATTCTTGAGTGCGACGAGGGCATACACACGCATTGTGAACCTCAGCATGATTCCTGTCCTCTAGTAAGTCCTCTCAGTGGCTGAACCATTTGATGTCATAATGGGCTTGACATGTCCCTAGGCCCCCATTTTTAACCAGATTTCTGATTGTCCAGGCGCCCCTCCCCAGGGCTCTACACTGGAATCCATCATTTGGTGGGACACCTGAGGTTAAAAAAGAAAACAACAAAAACAACAACAAAAAAAAAACGGACTTCTTCCAGCCCAGAGAATGACCTTAAACTCTTTGGACGGGGCCAAACCACCAGAGAGTAAGACTCGTCCATTTCCCATGAAGTCACCCAGAAATTCCACGACCATGAGTGACACGATATCAAGAGACAAAAACTTGAGCAGGAGCCTCACTCGCCCTTCTTTCAAATCCCGAAGAGTTCTCCTCATGGTCTGTAGATCAGTCCTGCCATACCTATGACCCGAAACATAAGCCGAGTTTGTGTTTTCAGACAACTGTCCAAACAGCCCTGGCCTACACAACCTACAGGCTCGGGCCCCTGGAGCCAAACCTGAGGACTGTACCTGCCCTCTCCAAGGGAATTGTGTGTGCCCATTCCAATGGCCACAACCCTTCTAATAGGATAAACCTCCAAAGTCCCTGCTCCATCTCAATAGTGGTGGCTTCCTAGGAAAAACAGGGGCAATCTGAGCCCAAGTGAGCACCTACCTGCACTCAGACCCATAGACAGATGTCCCCAGAGGTAAAAAGGAAAGAAAAGGCCCCTAGGCACTAATCTGATCCATTGCTTTGGTTTCCAGGCATCTCTCCTCAGAGGCCTGGATTTCAAAAGCAGCATATAGCTGTTTCCTGACTCACCCATCAGAAAAGATCTCATCTACACGTGGGAAATTTGCACGTTGGAGCTGTGTCAAAGCCTCTGTTTAGGAGAACCCTTTAGGGCCCCAGTGCCACCGCTTCATTCCAAGGTCTCCATAGATACAAAAGCACGTTAGGACCCATCCCCAGGGGTGTCCATTTCAACTCAGCGTTTTCGGTTCCTCCCCACAGATCCAGGAGATATAACCTGTCTTGTTGCTAGGAGACAATTGGAATGCGAGGTGGGCTACCCATCCATCCATCCTTAGAACCCTGCTCAGAATCATTGGCCTGGAGCCAAACAACAGGTCTCAATTGTCCTGCATAAGACTCTCTGCAATTTGCAGCTTCTCACAACACCCATCGTGGGAAAACACCCATGGCCTCGTGATGCCCCCCCCATTCATTAAGGGGCCATCAGGGACAGAAACTCCAACCTGAGCGATCGTCTGATCCTCGCCCTGACTTCAGATGCACGAGATCTCGATTCAGGTCTGTAGATTGTGCCTGCCATGGCCTCACCCAGAAACCTAAGCCTAGCTTGTGTTCTCAGACTTTTGTCGTCAGACTACTTGCCCACAATCCCAACAGTTTGGCAATCCAGAACTACAATGCAGCACTCTGCCGGCCCTCCAGAAGAAAAACATTGTCCTCTGGGGCTACCCAGTAACCCCAAATGAGGATCAACCTGCACCGACCTTGGCTGTACCCCAAATACATAGGCTGACCAGGGCACTAATGCCCTTTCTGACACAGCCTGAGCCTGGAGCCCCTGGCCCCTCCCAGACAGCTGGCCGCACACTGAGCACATCCAGCCGCCATGGCCTTAGGTCGTCATTTCTTCCCAACCTCGGTTTTCCGGTTTCAGAACCTAGACCTTATCTCCAATCACTGCCCAAGGTTGAAGGTGATGCAGAAATCAGAACTCCTTCCCCATGGCAAGAAACCTTGTGGTTGGCATGTTGTCCAACGTTTAGTGTCGTTGAAACCAGTGTGGCCCATGAGGCCCCGCCCATGCTCGCGGGCCACATTGGTCACAAACACACATTGTGACCCTCAGGCGGAGCCCAGTCCTCAAGTAAGGCCACTCAGTGGCTGGATGAAGAGATAGCATATTGGGTTTGCCATGCCCCTAGGCCCCAATTTTTAACCATAGTTCGTGTTCTCCCTTCAGTCTTCCCCACGGCTTGGCTTTGGAATTCCTCTTTTGGTGGGTCACCGGAGGTAACAAACCTGAAATGAGTCCTCCCATCCCACAGTTTGACGAAAAGCAATTGGGAATCGGGCCAAATCCTCAGAGAGGAAGATTCGTCCATGGCCCATGAGTCCTCTCCGACATTCCTCGGCCATCGCTGATACAAAATCCAGAGACAAAAGCCTGAGCAAGCGCCTCAGACTCGCACTTTCTTCATATCCTGAAGATTTCTTCTCATGGTTTGTCGATCGGGCCTGCCATACATACGTCCCCAAACCTAAGCTGAGTTTGTGTTTTCAGACTTCTGTCCTCAAAATCTAGGGCCACACACGCTCCAGGCCAGGCGCCTGGAGCCACACATTAGGACTCTGCCTACCAATCCATGGGAATTCTGCCCATTCCATGGTCCAAAATCGTACAAATTAGGAGAAACCTCCAAAGTCCCTGAGGCCATCCCAATAGTGTAGGTCACCCGGAACAAACAAGGACTGTCTGACACCAGCTGATAATCGACATCCACTCATACCATAGATGGATGTCCCCAGAGACGAAGATTGAACCAGACAGGACCCTAGGCCATAATAGGATCCATTGCTTTGGGTTACAGGCATGTGTCCTCAAAAGCCTGATTCCAATACGAGCATAGGGGTTTTCCTGAGGCACCCATCAGAACTCATCTCGTCTCCACAAGGAAACCTGTGCATGGGAGCCATGTCCAAAGCTTAGGAGAGTACTTCAGGGTCCCGGTGCCACCGCCCCATTCCAAGGCCCTCATGGACACAAAAACACATTAGGACCCATCCTCAGGAAAGTCCATTTCAACTCAGCCACCCCGTTTGCTCCGGCAGAGCCATCAGATCAAAACTGTCTTGTTGTTAGGAGACAATTGGAATGCGAGGCGGGCTTCCCAGGCATCCATCCGCGAACAGTGCTCTGGAGTCATTCCATATGGGATGTCCTGGAGCTGTCCAACAGGTCTCAATTGTCCCGCAAAAGGAATCCTTGAAGGGGGCATCCCACAACTCCCAACGTGGGAAAACCTCAATGGCCCCGAGATTCCGCTCCCTTCATAAAGCGGCTGTCATGCACAGGAACTCCAACCTGAGCCAACGTCTGATCCTCGCCCTGACTTCAGAAGCATGAGATAGTAGTTCAGATCTGCAGGGGGTACCTGCCGTGCCCTCGCCCTGAAACCCAAGTCTAGCTTGTCTTCTCAGACTTCCGTCCTCACACTCCTGGCCCCGAAGCCCTCAAGTTTGGCAATTCCGGACCCACAATGCAGCACTCTGCCTGCCCTGTAGAAAAACAATTATTGCCTCATGAGCTGCCCAGGCACCTTAAATGAGGGTAAACCTACACAGCATTCGACTTTAACCAAATTATATAGTCTAACCTGGGCACTAATGCACTGTCGAACACAACCTGAGCCCGGACCTCCTGACCAACACCCAGAAAGCTGACCGCACACTGAACACAAAAAACCCGCCATGGCCTTAGGTCATCATCTCTTCCCTACCTCAGTTTTCAGGCTTCAGAACCGAGACCTTATCTCCAATCACTGTCCAGGGGTGAGTGTGATGCAGAAATCAGAACTCCTCCTTACCCATGGCAAGAATCCTTGTGGTTGGCACTTTCAGTGTAGGAGAAACCAGCATTCACCCTGAGGCCCCGCCCATTCTTGAGTGCGACGAGGGCATACACACGCATTGTGAACCTCAGCATGATTCCTGTCCTCTAGTAAGTCCTCTCAGTGGCTGAACCATTTGATGTCATAATGGGCTTGACATGTCCCTAGGCCCCAATTTTTAACCAGATTTCTGATTGTCCAGGCGCCCCTCCCCAGGGCTCTACACTGGAATCCATCATTTGGTGGGACACCTGAGGTTAAAAAAGAAAACAACAAAAACAACAACAAAAAAAAAACGGACTTCTTCCAGCCCAGAGAATGACCTTAAACTCTTTGGACGGGGCCAAACCACCAGAGAGTAAGACTCGTCCATTTCCCATGAAGTCACCCAGAAATTCCACGACCATGAGTGACACGATATCAAGAGACAAAAACTTGAGCAGGAGCCTCACTCGCCCTTCTTTCAAATCCCGAAGAGTTCTCCTCATGGTCTGTAGATCAGTCCTGCCATACCTATGACCCGAAACATAAGCCGAGTTTGTGTTTTCAGACAACTGTCCAAACAGCCCTGGCCTACACAACCTACAGGCTCGGGCCCCTGGAGCCAAACCTGAGGACTGTACCTGCCCTCTCCAAGGGAATTGTGTGTGCCCATTCCAATGGCCACAACCCTTCTAATAGGATAAACCTCCAAAGTCCCTGCTCCATCTCAATAGTGGTGGCTTCCTAGGAAAAACAGGGGCAATCTGAGCCCAAGTGAGCACCTACCTGCACTCAGACCCATAGACAGATGTCCCCAGAGGTAAAAAGGAAAGAAAAGGCCCCTAGGCACTAATCTGATCCATTGCTTTGGTTTCCAGGCATCTCTCCTCAGAGGCCTGGATTTCAAAAGCAGCATATAGCTGTTTCGTGACTCACCCATCAGAAATGATCTCATCTACACATGGGAAATTTGCACGTTGGAGCTGTGTCAAAGCCTCTGTTTAGGAGTACCCTTTAGGGCCCCAGTGCCACCGCTTCATTCCAAGGTCTCCATAGATACAAAAGCACGTTAGGACCCATCCCCAGGGGTGTCCATTTCAACTCAGCGTTTTCGGTTCCTCCCCACAGATCCAGGAGATCTAACTTGTCTTGTTGCTAGGAGACAATTGGAATGCGAGGTGGGCTACCCAGCCATCCATCCTTAGAACCCTGCTCAGAATCATTGGCCTGGAGCCAAACAACAGGTCTCAATTGTCCTGCAGAAGACTCTCTGCAGTTTGCAGCTTCTCACAACTCCCATCGTGGGAAAACACCCATGGCCTCGTGATGCCCCCCCCCATTCATGAAGGGGCCATCAGGGACAGAAACTCCAACCTGAGCGATCGTCTGATCCTCGCCCTGACTTCAGATGCACGAGATCTCGATTCAGGTCTGTAGATTGTGCCTGGCATGGCCTCACCCAGAAACCTAAGCCTAGCTTGTGTTCTCAGACTTTTGTCGTCAGACTACTGGCCCACAAGCCCTCCAGTTTGGCAATCCAGAACTACAATGCAGCACTCTGCCGGCCCTCCAGAAGAAAAACATTGTCCTCTGGGGCTACCCAGTACCCCAAATGAGGATCAACCTGCACCGACCTTGGCTGTACCCCAAATACATAGGCTGACCAGGGCACTAATGCCCTTTCTGACACAGCCTGAGCCTGGAGCCCCTGGCTCCTCCCAGACAGCTGGCCGCACACTGAGCACATCCAGCCGCCATGGCCTTAGGTCGTCTTCTCTTCCCAACCTCGGTTTTCAGGTTTCAGAACCTAGACCTTATCTCCATTCAGTGCCCAAGGTTGAAGGTGATGCAGAAATCAGAACTCCTTCCCCATGGCAAGAAACCTTGTGGTTGGCATGTTGTCCAACGTTCAGTGTCGTTGAAACCAGTGTGGCCCATGAGGCCCCGCCCATGCTCGCGGGCCACATTGGTCACAAACACACATTGTGACCCTCAGGCTGAGCCCAGTCCTCAAGTAAGGCCACTCAGTGGCCTTTCTTCTCATGGTTTGTCGATCGGGCCTGCCATACCTACGTCCCCAAACCTAAGCTGAGTTTGTGTTTTCAGACTTCTGTCCTCAAAGTCTTGGGCCACACACGCTCCAGGCTGGGCGCCTGGAGCCACACATTAGGACTCTGCCTACCAATCCATGGGAATTCTGCCCATTCCATGGTCCAAAATAGTACAAATTAGGAGAAACCTCCAAAGTCCCTGAGGCCATCCCAATAGTGTAGGTCGCCCGGAACAAACAAGGACTGTCTGACACCAGCTGATAATCGACATCCACTCATACCATAGATGGATGTCCCCAGAGAAGAAGATTGAACCAGACAGGACCCTAGGCCATAATAGGATCCATTGCTTTGGGTTACAGGCATGTGTCCTCAAAAGCCTGATTGCAATACGAGCATAGGGGTTTTCCTGAGGCACCCATCAGAACTCATCTCGTCTCCACAAGGAAACCTGTGCATGGGAGCCATGTCCAAAGCTTAGGAGAGTACTTCAGGGTCCCGGTGCCACCGCCCCATTCCAAGGCCCTCATGGACACAAAAACCTATTAGGACCCATCCTCAGGAAAGTCCATTTCAACTCAGCCACCCCGGTTGCTCCGGCAGAGCCATCAGATCTAAACTGTCTTGTTGTTAGGAGACAATTGGAATGCGAGGCGGGCTTCCCAGGCATCCATCCGCGAACGGTGCTCTGGAGTCATTCCATATGGGATGTCCTGGAGCTGTCCAACAGGTCTCAATTGTCCCGCAGAAGGAATCCTTGAAGGGGGCATCCCACAACTCCCAACGTGGGAAAACCTCAATAGCCCCGAGATTCCGCTCCCTTCATAAAGCGGCCGTCATGCACAGGAACTCCAACCTGAGCCAACGTCTAATCCTCGCTCTGACTTCAGAAGCATGAGATATTGGTTCAGATCTGCAGGGGGTACCTGTCGTGCCCTCGCCCTGAAACCCATGTCTAGCTTGTCTTCTCACACTTCCGTCCTCAAACTCCTGGCCCCGAAGTCCTAAAATTTGGCAATTCCGGACCCACAATGCAGCACTCTCCCGGCCCTCTAGAAAAAAAAAAAAAATATTGACTCATGAGCTGCCCAGGCACCTTAAATGAGGATAAACCTACACAGCACTCGTCCTTACCCAAATTATATAGTCTAACCTGGGCAATAATGCACTGTCGAACACAACCTGAGCCCGGACCTCCTGACCAACACCCAGAAAGCTGACCGCACACTGAGCACATAAAACCCGCCATGGCCTTAGGTCCTCATCTCTTCCCTACCTCAGTTTTCAGGCTTCAGAAACGAGACCTTATCTCCAATCACTGCCCAGGGGTGAATGTTATGCAGAAATCAGAACTCCTCCTTACCCATGGCAATAACCCTTGTGGTTGGCACGTTGTCCAACGTTCAGTGTAGGAGAAACCAGCATTCACCCTGAGGCCCTGCCCATTCTTGAGTGCGACGAGGGCATACACACGCATTGTGACCCTCAGCATGAGTCCTCTCCTCTAGTAAGTCCTCTCCTTGGCTGGACCATTAGATGTCATAATGGGCTTGACATGTTCCTAGGCCCCAATTTTTAACCAGATTTCTGATTGTCCAGTCGCCCCTCCCCAGGGCTCTACTCTGGAATCCCTCATTTGGTGGGACACCTGAGGTTAAAAAAGAAAACAACAACAAAAAAAAAAAACAAAAAAAAAAAAACAGACTTCTTCCAGCCCACAGAATGACCCCAAACTCTTTGGACGGGGCCAAACCACCAGAGAGTAAAAATCGTCCATTTCCCATGAAGTCACGCAGAAATTCCACGACCATAGTTCTGGTGGTCTCTTCAGTCTTCCCCACGGCTTGTTTTGGAATTCCTCTTTTCGTGGGACACCTGAGGTAACAAAACTGAAAGGAGTTCTCCCATCCCACATTTTGACGAAAAAAAATTGGGAATCGGGCGAAATCCTCATAGAGGTAGATTCGTCCATGGCCCATGAAGCATCCCCGACATTCTACGGCCATTGCTGATACAAATTCCAGAGACTAATGCCTGAGCAAGCGCCTCAGACTCGCTCTATATTCAAATCTTCATGAGTTCATCTCATGGTTTGTATATTGGGCCTGCCATACCGACGTCCCCAAAAAAAGCTGCGTTTGTGTATCGGAATCACAATCAGAAATCTGCATTCCACATGGCTGTAATGCTTGTTCTTCACATGGAGTCACACCTTCACGTGGGGAACCCTTCATGGCCCCTCATGCCACGCCAAAACATGAGTGCTGCTTGGGCACAAATTCACACTATGACCCTAGCATGAGCCCCATGTCAAAGAAAGGCCTGTCAGGTTCGGGACGAAGATCCTGCATATAGTCCCTGCCATGCCCATAGGCACACAGGACTAACTAGATGGTGTGTATTCCAGTTGAAGGAACCCACTGCTGTGCTCTAGAGTCCCTCTCCTGGGGGGTTCTTTCTGGCAGAAAACAGTACTCTTCACTTCCCACAGAATGAACCCAAACACTTGGGAGCTTGGACAATCCCCCGAGAGGAAGGCTCTTCCTCGGCCCCTGAGGCAACCCCTACCCTGACCGGACACTGTGAACGCAACACCCAGAGACAAAAGCCTGAGCAACTGCCTCCCACTTGCCCTCCTTTGATATTCAGAGAATCTCCCCTCACGGACTGGAGATCAGGCCTGCCATTACCTTGGCCCCTTCCTGAGCCAAGTTTGCTTTTTCAGACATCAGTCCCCACAGCCCTGGCAAACACAGCCTCTAGGCTGGGTCCTCTGGAGCCATACAACAGGACCGTGCCTGCTCTCTCCTGGGAAACTGTGTCCATTCCTTTGGACACACACTTCCAGAATATGAGAAACCTCAAGGCCCCCGAGGACATCCCACTACTGGGAGCCTCCCTGGACACACAGGGGCATTCGGACACAAGCTGAGCAGCTACCTCCACGAAGGCATGCACACAGATGTCAACAGAGATAGAAGGTTGAGCCGGACAGGCCCTTAGGCCATAATCTCAACTCTTGCTTTGGGTTCCAGGTGTTACTCCTCAGAGGCTTTGGTTCGAAGAACAGGATATGGGGCTTTCCTGAGGCACTGAACAGAACTCCTCTCGTCTCCAAATGGGGAGCTTTCTTACTGGGGATGTATCAAACCCTTCAGGTAGTGCCCAAGCAGCACTTGAGTGCTGATTGGGAACAAATTCACACTGTGACCCTAGTATTAGCCCCATGTCAAAGAAAGGCCTGTCAGGGCCTGGACAAAGAGCCCGCATATGGGGCTTGCCAAGCCCCTATGCACCCAATCCTCACCAGGGTTTGAGATTTCCAGTCGCCCCGCCCGTACCTGGGGCTCTGATCTGGAATCCCTTTCTTGGAGAGACACATGAGCCAGACAACACGACTCCACCCTTCCCACAAAATGACCCCAAACTCTTGGGAGCTGGGACAAATCCCCAGAGAGGGATACTCGTCCACAGTACCTGAGGCCACCGCTCCAATCCACGGCTATCCCGGACACAACATCCAGAGACAAAAGCCTGAAGGAACGACTCCCACTCGCCCTTGTTTCAGAGGCCCAGGAGTTCCCTCTCGGGCTGTACCTCCGGCCTGCCATACCCTAGGCACGACTCATAAGCTGACTTTGTGTTTTAAGACTTCTGTGCCCACAGCCTGGACCCACACAACTCCAGGCTAGGGCCTCTGGAGCCACAGCGAAAGTTTGTGCCTGCCCTCTCCAAGGAAAGTGTGCCCAATCCATTGACCACAACTCTACAGGTTAGGGAAAAGCTCCAAGGCCCCTGAGGACATCAATAGTGTAGGCCACCCTGGACTAAGAGGGTCTCTCTGACACCAGCGGAGCAACTATCTCCACTTAGACTCTCAGAAAGTGTCCCCAGAGACAGAAGGTTGAAATGGACAGGCCC
The DNA here is from genome assembly GCF_964662115.1 of Mustela nivalis. NCBI lineage: Eukaryota > Metazoa > Chordata > Mammalia > Carnivora > Mustelidae > Mustela > Mustela nivalis. Next base: position 59,268 of record NW_028135330.1, on the reverse strand, counting down.
CCAGGCCCTAATCTGAACCTTAGTTTGTTCCATGTGTCCGTTCTCAGAGGACTGTTTTCGTAGACCAGCACATGGGGCTTTTCTGAGGCACCAAACAGCGGATCTCTCGTCTCCACATGGGCAGCTTTCTTACTGGGGATGTATCAAACCCTTCAGGTAGGAGAGTTCCGCAGGGCCACTGAACAACCAGCACATTCCAAGGTCTCCATGGACCCAAACGAACATTATGACGCATCCTCAGGAGAGGCCATTTCAACTCAGCCCCCTGGGTCGCGTGTTCCAGAGGCCCCAGATCAAACATATCTTATCGCTAATGGCCAATTGGAATGCGAGGCATGCTGTACAGGGATCCATCCTTCGAACCCTGCTCTCCAGTCCTTCCGTTTGGTATGTCCTGGAGCCATGCAACAGGACTCGAATGTCCCACAGAAGGAAACCTTGTGGTTTGGGGCAACCTCCAAACTCAGCGTGGGAAAACTTCCTTGGCCTCATGAGGCCCCCGCTTCATGAAGGTGCCATCATGGACACATACGCCAGCCTCAGCCAACGTCTGATCCTCAGCCTGACTTCAGATGCAGGAGATTTTGATTCAGCCTCTGCAGAATGGGCCTGCTCTGCCCTTGGCTCCAATCCTCACCCTAGCTTGTGTTTTCAGACTTCCGTCCTCTCACTCCGGGCCCACAAGCCCTCCCTACTGGGAATTCTGGGGCCACAATGAAGCACTGTGCCTGCCTCCCAGGAGAAAAACATTGTCTATGGTGCTGCCCAGAAACCCCAAATGAGGATCAAACTGCTTGGCCCTCGGCAACACCCCAATTGCGTAGGCTACCATAAACACTGATGCTCTGAGGCAAATAGCCTGAGCCCAGACCTTCCAACAGACACCGACACAGCTGGCTGCACACCCAGCACATTGGACCCGCCACTGCCTTAGGCCACCATCCATTCCCAACCTGGGTTTTCAGTCATCGGAACCTAGACCTTATCTCCAATCCCTGCACAGGGGGGAACCTGAAACACAAGTCAGAACCCCTCCTTCCCCATGGCAAGAAAACTTGCTGCTGGCAGTGATTCAAACCTTCAGTGTAGGAGAAAACGGCATGGCCCATGAGGCAACGCCCAAGCGTTAGGGCCGCCTTTGGCACAAACACACATTGTGACCCTCAGCGTGAGTACCTTATTCAAGTAACGCCTCTCAGTGACTGGACCAAGAGCCCGCATATGTGGCTTGCCATGCCCATAGGCACCCAGGATTAACTAGATGGTGTGTATTTCAGTTCAGGGAACCCACTGCTGTGCTCTAGAGTCCCTCTCCTGGGGGGTCCCCTGTGGCAGAAAACAGTACTCTTCATTCCCACAGAATGAACACAAACACTTGGGAGCTTGGACAATCCCCCGAGAGGAAGGCTCTTCCTCGGCCTCTGAGACAACCCCTACCTTGACCGGACACTGTGAACGCAACACCCAGAGTCAAAATCCTGAGTGACTGCCTCCCACTTGCCCTCTGATATCCAGAGGATCTCCCCTCACGGACTGGAGATCAGTCCTGCCATTACCTTGGCCCCTAGCTGAGCCAAGTTTGCTTTTTCAGACATCTGTCCCCAGAGCCCTGGCAAACACAGCCTCTAGGCTGAATCCTATGGAGCCATACCACAGGACCGTGCCTGCTCTCTCCTGGGAAACTGTGTCCATTCCTTTGGACACACACCTCCAGAATATGAGAAACCTCAAGGTCCCCGAGGACATCCCACTACTGGGAGCCTCCCTGGACACACAGGGGCATTCAGACACAAGCTGAGCAGCTACCTCCACGAAGGCATGCCCACAGATGTCAACAGAGATAGAAGGTTGAGCTGGACAGGCTTTTAGGCCGTAATCTATACTCTTGCTTTGGGTTCCAGGTGTTACTCCTCAGAGGCTTTGGTTCAAAGAACAGGATATGGGGCTTTCCTGAGGCACTGAACAGAACTCCTCTCGTCTCCACATGGGAAGCTTCCCTGTTGGAGCTGTGTCAAACACCTCAGTTTGGAGAACCCTGCAGAATCCCTGAGCCACCTCCACATTCCAAGGTCTCCCAGGCCAACAAGCCACAGTAGGACTCATCTTCAGGAGAGTCCATTTCAACTCTCCCCTCTGGGTAGCTCACCCAGGAGCCTGCAGATTGAGCCTGCCTTGTCCTGCTTAAAGAGTGGGAATATGAGGTGGCGTTCACAGGCATCCATGCTTAGACACCTGCTCTCCAGTCTTTCCGTATGGGGCCTCCTGGAACCATCCAATAGGACTCGACTGTCGTGCAGAAGGAAAGCTTGAGGTTTGGAGTAGTTCACAAATCCCATCGTAGGCAAACCTCCCTGGCTTCATGAAGCCCCCACACCCTTCAGGAAGAGGCCATGCTGGACAAAAACTCTAGCCTGAGGCACGTCTCATAGTTGACATGACCTCAGTGCAGGAGATCTCGATTCAGCCTCTGCAGAGTGGCCCTGCCATGCCCTCGGTCCCAAACCTCACGCTAGCTTTTGTTTTCAGACTTCCTTCCTCACACTCCTGGCAACAAGCCCACGGACTAGGAACTCCAGAACCACAACCCAGCCCAGTGTCTGCCCAACGGAAGAAAAACGTTTCCCTGTGGGGCTCTCCAGAAAACCCAGATGAGGATCAACCTGCTCGGGCCTCGACGGTCCCCGAACTGGATAGGCTGCTCTGGGCACTCATGCTCTGTCTGACACAGCCTGAAGCCAGACGTCCAGACAGACAAAGAGACAGCTGGCCGCATACCCAGCACTTCGGACACGCCATGGTCTTATGCCGTCACCTCTTCCTAACCTTGGTTTTCAGATATCTGAACCTAGACATTATTTCAATTCTCCACACAGCTGGGTGTCGCAAGCACAAAACAGAACTCCTCCTTCCCCATGGCTGTCAAGCTTGCTCTTGGCATGGAGTCACACCTTCAGGGTGGGAGAAACCTTCATGGCCCCTGATGCCACGCCCAAACTTGAGTGCTGCTTGGGCACAAATTCACACTGTGACCCTCAGCATGAGCCCCATGTCAAAGAAAGGCCTGTCAGGACCTGGACCAAGAGCCCGCATATGGGGCTTGCCAAGCCCCTGTGCACCCAATCCTCACCAGTGTTTGAGTTTTCCAGTCGCCCCACCTGTACCTGGGCTCTGCTCTGGAATCCCTTTCTTGGAGAGACACATGATCCAGACAACACGACTCCACCCTTCCCACAAAATGACCCCAAACTCATGAGGCCCCCGCTTCATGAAGGTGCCATCATGGACACATACTCCAGCCTCAGCCAACTTCTGATCCTCAGCCTGACTTCAGATGCAGGAGATTTTGATTCAGCCTCTGCCGATTGGGCCTGCTCTGCCCTTGGCTCCAATCCTCACACTAGCTTGTGTTTTCAGACTTCCGTCCTCACACTCCTGGCCCACAATCCCTCCCTACTGGGAATTCTGGGGCCACACTGAAGCACTCTGCCTGCCTCCCAGGAGAAAAACATTGTCTATGGTGCTGCCCAGAAACCCCAAATGAGGATCAAACTGCTTGGCCCTCGGCAACACCCCAATTGCATAGGCTACCTTAAACACTGATGCTCTGTCGCAAATAGCCTTAGCCCAGACCTTCCAACAGACACCGACACAGCTGGCTGCACACCCAGCACATTGGACCCGCCCCTGCCTTAGGCCACCATCCATTCCCAACCTGGGTTTTCAGTCATCGGAACCTAGACCTTATCTCCAATCCCTGCACAGGGGGAACCTGATGCACAAGTCAGAACCCCTCCTTCCCCATGGCAAGAAACCTTCCTCCTGGCCGTGAGTCAAACCTTCAGTGTAGGAGAAAACGGCAAACCTGCCGGGCCTCATGAAGCCCCCCATATCCTTCAGGGAGAGGCCATCATGGACAAAAACTCTAGCTTGAAGCACGTCTCATAGTAGATATGACCGCAATGCAGGAGATCTTGATTAAGCTTCTGCAGAGTGGCCTGCCGTGCCCTCGGTCCCAAACCTCATGCTAGCTTGTGTTTTCAGACTTCCTTCCTCACACTCCTGGCAAACAATCCCTCCAGAGTAGGATTTGCAGAACCACGAGCCAGCCCAGTGACTGCCCACCGGTAGAAAACGTTTCCTTGTGGGGCTCTCCATAAAACCCAGATGAGGATCAACCTGCTCTTGCCTCGACGGCACTCAGATTTGATAGGCTGCTCTGGGCACTAATGCTCTGCCTTTCACAGCCTGATGCCAGACGTCCAGACAGGCAAGGAGACAGCTGGCCACACACCTAGCACTTTTGACACGCCATGGTCTTATGCCGTTATCTCTTCCTAAGCTTGGTTTTCAGATATCTAAACCCAGATATTATATCAATTCCCCACACAGTTGGGCATCTGAATCACAAATCAGAACTCCTTCTTCCCCATGGCTGTAAGGCTTGCTCTTGGCATGGAGTCACACCTTCAGGGTGGGAGAAACCTTCATTTCCCCTGAAACCACGCCCAAACTTGAGTGCTGCCTTGGGCACAAATTCACTCTGTGACCCTCAGCATGAGCCCAATATCAAAGAAAGGCCTGTCAGGGCCTTGACCAAGAGCCCGCATATGGGGCGTGCCAAGCCCCTATACACCCAATCCTCACCAGTGTTTGAGTTTTCCAGTCACCCCCCCGTTCCTGGGGCTCTGCTCTGGAATCACTTTCTTGGAGAGACACATGAGCCAGACAACAGGACTCCACCCTTCCCACAAAATGACCCCAAACTCCTTTTAGCTGGGACAAATCCCCAGAGAGGGATACTTGTCCACAGTCACTGAGGCCACCCCCAACAATCTACGGCTATCCTGGACGCATCCAGAGACAAAAGCCTGAAGGAATCTCGCCCTTGATTCACAAGCCAAGGAGCTCACTCTCTATCTGTACATCCGGCCTGCCATACCCTCGGCGCCACTCATAAGCTGAGTTTGTGTTTTCAGACTTCTGTGCCCACAGCCTGGACCCACACACCCTCTAGGCTAGGGCATCTGGAGCCACAGCGAAAGTTTGTGCCTGCCCTCTCCAAGGAAAGTGTGCCCAATCCATTGACCACAACCCTACAGGTCAGGGAAAAACTCCAAGGCCCCTGAGGCCATCCTGATAGTGTAGGCTGCCCTGGACTAAAAGGGGCACTCTGAAACCAGCTGAGCCATTATCACCACTTAGACTCTCAGACAGTGTCCCCAGAGACAGAAGATTGAAATGGACAGGCCCTTAGGCCCTAATATGAACCTTAGCTTTAGTTTTCATGTGTCTGTCCTCAGAGGACTGGTTTCGTATACCAGCATATTAGGTTTTTCTGAGGCTCCAAACCAAACCTCTCTCGTCTCCACATGGAGTGCTTTCTTACTGGATCTGTATCAAACCCTTCTGGTCGGAGAATTCCGCAGGGCCACAGTACAACCATCACATTCCAAGGTCTCCATGGACAGAAACACACATTATGACGCATCCTCAGGAGAGGCCATTTCAACTCAGCCCGCTGGTTAGCTTGGCCCAGAGCCAGCAGATCAAACATATCTTGTCGTTAATGGCCAAAGGGAATGCGAGGCATGCTGTTCAGGGATCCATCCTTTGAACCCTCCTCTTCAGTCCTTCCGTATGGTATGTACTGGAGCCACTCAACAGGACTCGACTGTCTTGCAGAAGGAAACCTTGTGGTTTGTGGCAACCTCCAAACTCAGCGTGGGAAAATTTCGTTGGCCTCATGAGGCACCTGCTTCATGAAGGTGCTATCAAGGGCACAATCCAACCTCAGCCAACGTCTGATCGTCAGCCTGACTTCAGATGCATGAGATATCCTTTCAGCCTTTGCAGAGTGTGCCTGCTCCCAACCTCACCCTATCTTTTGTTTTCAGACTCTACCCTAGCACTCCTGGCCCAAAAGCCCTCATGATTGGGAATTCTGGTTCCAGAACGAAGCACTCTGCCTGCCCCCCAAAGAAAAACATTGTCTATGGCATTGCTCAGAAACCCCAAATGAAAATCAACCTGCTCAGCCCTCGGCAACACCCCAATTGCATAGGCTACCCTAAACACTATGCTCTGTCTTACATAGCCTGAGCCCAGACCTTGTGAGAGACATTGAGACAGTTGGCTTCACACCCAGCACATCGAACCTGCCATGGGTTAGGCCATTTCATCCCTTCCCATTGACCTGGGTGTCTTCCTGGAGGTATATTCTGAGGCTGTGTCAGACTATGCATTTTTTCTGGAGCTTCCTATGGAATTGGGGTGGTATTAGGGGCCTTGCAATTTTCTCTTAATCTGGTGGGTTGGGAAACTGAGACAGGCTGACATTCCTTGGGAGAGCTGGCCCAGTGCTGTTGTGTGTTCCTGGAGGCCCCATCCTGGAGGGCATATGGGTCAGGACTCTGGGTCCAAAGTCTTCAGACACAAACTCGGGTAAGAGTTAAGCTCGAGGTGATGGCAGACCCAATCTTCAGACCCTGAGCGAAGCATCTCCAGATATGAAATTCGGACGGCTGTGAGGCAGGAGCACAGTCTTTTCTGTCTGACTTGTTTGTCTATGATGGCCACGAAATGGAGGGGTGGCCTCATGGGTCCATGTGAGATTCTACCTCTCTGGGAATTCTGCTCGGCACCCAAGAGTTTGGTGTATTTCCGGGGGATGGGAGGAGCGCAGTTTTCTGAGTCAGGGATCCCGTCCAAACAGCCATTCCAGAGATGGGTCCTGGGTTCTGGAGCCTGGATCACCGCAACAAGGCTTAGGATTTGGGCCTAGGGTCCTGCTCTATGTTTTCCTGGTACAGCTCCCGAGTGTTCTTGTTGGAAATGGGTCTCATTCTGAGGGTCACAATGCCTGTTTTTGCCCAGATGCCCATGCTGAGTGGGTGTGACCTCATGGGCTATCCACTTGGCTCCCACTCTGAGGGTTGGACTGCCATCTCAACATTCAGTTTTCCTGCCATGGGGAAGGAGGGGTACTTTTTTATGCTTCAGGTTACCCCATGGGCAGGAATTTGAGCTAAGTTCTGGGACAGGTGCCTGAATAGCCAGTTCACTTTGAGATGAGGTCCTCGGGCCAAGGCAGGACCCACCTGCAGAAAATGAGGCCTGCTTTCTGGGTGGCTGTCAGGAGCTCGGGCTCAAGCTGTGTCAGACAGAACATTCGTGGAGAGTTCGGCCTAAGATTTGGGGTGCTTTTGAGAGCTGTGCAACTGGATCCTCATGGGGGATTTTTGCACAGACCCTTTCTTCACTTCTTCTATCTGGTGAGCAGGCAGATGGCTGCATTACGGCTCCAGAATATCCAAGTTGGAGGGTTTGCAGGCGAGGAGTGTGAGGACAGAAGTATGAAAACATAAGCTACGGTTACGCTCAGTGCCGAGCACATGTCTATTCCAATGTACAGCAGTTGTTTCGAGATCTTCAGCACCTGGGCGAGGGGAAGATGTCTGCTCACGCTGGAGTTTGTATCCATGATGGCCAACAAATGGTGGGGAGGCCTCAAGAATTCTTGGAGGTTTTTCCAAGCTGGAGCTTGTGAGCTGCTCCAAACATCAAGGTGTCCTACTAAGGGACAGCAGAAGTCTTCTTACAGGGCTCCAGGGTCCCCCATATGGAAGATTCGATAGCAATGCTCTCTGAATGGAGGCCTGGGAAGCCAATCTCGTGTTACCATTGCAGCTGAGGAACAGGGTAAGCTTGAACCAATGACACTGATTCCAAGTTCCAAGTGATTTGCGTTGATGGAAGTTCTCAGTCTAACAGGTCCCAATTCTGCTTGGTGTCCAGGGAGACCTTAGAATGTGGTGGCGGCTCTCTGACCATTGAGGATTCTCTATCCTTAGGATTAGACCCAGTACCCAGGAGCCAGGTTTCCTTCTTGGGACAGGATGTGTGCTCTTGTATGGCTCACGGACCACAGGTTGGACCATATGCTTGAATTTCCAGAACAGACCTCTAGGAAGAGAGACCTCTAAACATAAGCTAGGGTTCTAATGAGGTTTTAGGGCCATGGAAGTTTCAATCTTCGGACTAAGTGCCATTGGCCTGCATGTCATCCTGGAGGTAGGTGCTGAGGCTGTGTCAGGCTGTGCACTTATTCCAGAGTGGCCTATGATATTGGGGTGCAGTCAGGGGCCTTGCAGTTTTCTCCTAATCTGGACATTTTGGGAAACTGAGATGGGCAGGGTTTCCTCAGGAGAGCAGGGCCAGTGATGTCATGTGTTTCTCAAGGCCCCATCCTGGAGGTCATGTGTGTCAGGACTTTGGGACCAAAGACTTTAGACACAACCTCGGATAAGAGATAGGAGTGAGGTGATGGCAGTCCGAATATGAAGACCCTGAGGGATGCTCCTCGGGATTTGAAATTCAGGTGGCTGGGAGGGAGGAGCACAGGCTTTTCTGTCTGGATTGTGTGTCTAGGATGGCCACTAAATGGAGGGGTGACCTCATGTGTCCATGGGATATTATTCCACTCTGGTGATTCTGCTTGGCACCCAAGAGTTTGATTTCTTTCTGGGGAAGAGGAAAAGACTGTATTCCATCTCTGGGATCCTGTCCAAACAGGGATTCCAGAGATGGGTTCTGGGTCCAGACACTGGGAAAATTTAACCAAAGCTTCGATTTGGGATCCTGGTCCAGATCCCAAGGGGGATCTTTGGAAAGGGGTCTCATTCTGAGGGTCACAATGCCTATTTGTGCCCAGCTGCCCGTTCTGTGTAGGCATGGTCTCATGGACCATGCACCTGGTTCCCACTCAGGGTTGTACAGCCATCTCAACATTCAGTTTTCTGGCCATGGGGAAGGAGGAGCACTCTTTTGTGCTTCCGAGTCCCCTATGGGCAGGAATTTGAGCTAAGTCTGGGACAGGTACCTGAATATCCAGGTTGCTTCAAGATGATGGCCTCGGGCCAAGGTTGGACCCACCTGGAGGATATGGGGCCCACTATCTGGGTGGCTGACAGGAGGTCGGGGATCAGGCGGTGTCAGATAGACAATTTATGCAGAGGTCGGTCTATTATATTGGGGTGCCATTGAGGGCCGTGCAGGAGGATCCTCATGTGGGTTTCTACGAAGACCCATAGGGCACTTCTTTCTGGTGGGCAGGCAGAAAGCTGCACTGTGGCTTCAGAATTCCCAATATGAAGGGCTTGTAGGCGAGGAGTGTGAAGACAGAAGTCTGAAAACACAAGCCACGGATAAGCTCAGTGCCGACCACAGGACCATTCCATTGTGCAGTGGTTGTTTCGAGATTTCCAGCACCTGAGTATGGGCGAGGGTCAGATGTCTGCTCACGCTGGGTTTGCATCCATGATGGTCAACGAATTGTGGGGTGGCCTCAAGAATTCTTGGAGATTTTCCCAAGCAGGACCTTGTGAGCTGCTCCAAACAGCAAGGTGTCCTACTGTGGGACAGGGGAAGTCCGCTTACAAGGCTCCAGGGTCCCCCATATAGAAATATTCGACAGCAGAGGTCTCTGAATGGGGGCCTGGGAAGTCTTCCTTGCATGACCATTGCAGCTGAGGAACATAGCAGGCTTGATCTGCTGGTTTTTGTTCAAATTTCCAAGTGATCTAAGTTGACGGATGTTCTCAGTCTAATGAGTCACAATGCTGCTTGGTGTCCAGGGAGACCTTAGAATGTGGTGGTGAGGGTGCCTGGGTGGCTCAATGGGATAAGCCGCTGCCTTCGACTCAGGTCATGATCTCAGGGTCCTGGGATTGAGTCCCGCATCGGGCTCTCTGCTCAGCAGGGAGCCTGCTTCTTCCTCTCTTTCTCTCTGCCTTCCTCTATGCCTACTTGTGATCTCTCTCTGTCAAATAAATAAATAAAATCTATATAAAAAAAAGAATGTGGTTGTGGGTCTGTGGCCATGCAGGATTCTCCTACCTGAGGGTTAGACCCAGTTCCCAGGAGCCAGGTTCCCTTCTCGGGACAGGAGGGGTTCTCTTGTATGGCTCAGGGACCACATGTCGGATCATATGTTGGATTTCAAGACCAGGCCTCTGGGCACAGAGGCCTGAATATCTAGGCTAGGGTTCTTATGAGGTTGTAGGGGCATGTCATCCTCAACCTTCGGACTTAGGGACTTTGACCTGTGAGTCTTCCTGGAGGTAGATGCTCAGGCTGTGTCAGACTGTGCATTTTTTCCAGAGTGGCCTATGAAATTGGGGTGGGCTCAGGGGCCTTGCAGGCTTTTCCTAATCTGGAGGGTTTGTGCAACTGAGACGGCAGAATTTCATCCAGAGATCAGGCCCAGTGATGTAGTGTGGTTCTGTCAGCCCCATCCTGCAGGGAATGTGGTTAAGGGCTCTGGGACCAAAGTCTTCAGACACAAAATTGTGTATCAATTAGGAGGGAGGTGATGGCAGCCCCGATCTGCAGACGCTGAGGGCAGCTCCTCAGGATTTGAAATTCGTGTGGCTGGGAGGCAGGAGCAAAGGCTTTTCTGTCTGGATTGTGTCTAGGATGGCCTTGGAATGGTGGGGTGTCCTCATGTGTCCATGGAATATTCTACCTCTCTGGGGATTCTGCCCAGCACCCAAGAGTTTGGTGTCTCACTGCGAAGGAGAGAGCGTGGTTTACTGTTTCAGTGTTTCCATCAACACAGGGATTCCAGAGATGGGTTATAGGTCCCTGTGCCTGGATAACCCTACAAAAGCTTAGTATTTGGGCCTAGAGGCTTGACTGCCTGGCTCTGTGGGGCTTTGCATCAGCTCCCATGGAGACTTGTTGGAAATGGGTCTCAGGGTAAGGGTCACAATGCCTGTTTTTGCCCAGATGCCCATCCTGAGTGGGCATTGGCTCTTGTTCCATGCACCTGGATCCCAATATGAGGGTTGGACCACCATATCAACATTTAATTTTCCTTCTATGAGGAAGGAGGAGTACTCTTTTGTGCTTCAGATTCCCCCATGCACAGTAATTTGAGCTATGTTCTGGGACTGGTACGTGAATAACCAGGTTGGTTTGAGATGAAGGACTCAGGTCAAGGCAGGTCACACCTGCCAGATATGGGTCCCGCTATCTAGGTGGCTACCAGGAGGTCGGGGCTCGAGCTGTGTCAGACAAAGCATTAGTTCACAAGGTGGCCTATGATATTGTGGTGCTATAGAGGGATGTGCTGGTGGAACCTTATATGGAGTTTCACGCAGACCCATAGGGCACCTCTTTTTTCTGGTGGGCAGGCAGAAGGCATTGTGGCTCCCAAATTCCCAATATGGGGGACTTGAAGGCGAGGAGTGTGAGAACAGAAGGCAGAAAACACAATCTATGCTTAATCTCAGTGCCGAGAACATGGCCGTTCCAATGTGCAGTGGTTTTTTCGAGATCTCCAGCATCTGAGTACAGGCGAGGGTCAGATGTCTGCTCATGATAGAGTTTGTATCTATCGTGGCCAACAAATGAAATATCCAGCACCTGAGTAAAGGTGGATTTCAGATGTTTACGCACACTGGAGTTTGTGTCTCTGATGACCGAATGGAGGAGTGGCATCAAGAGGCTGATGCATGTGAGATGCTCCAAACAGCAAGGTTGTTTTTTCTACTGGACAGTTAGAGTCTGGTATGTTTTCTGCAGGGCCCCCCATGTGAAAAGTATGGGTAGCAGAGCCCTTCCACATGGATGCCTGGAAAGCACACCTCCATTGACCAATGCAGCTGAGGAACATGCAGGTTCTTTATGGTGCTTCTGGGGCGAAGCACCAAGGTCTTGAGTTGACATGGAATCTCTTGAAGATGGGTTACAATGCTGGTTTTTTTTACCAGGTAGATCTTAGAATGTGTTGGTGGCTAAGGTGCCTGCAAGATTCTCCTACCCTGAGGGTTTAACACAGGTCGAAGAGCACGGTTACCTTCTGGGGACAGGAGATGTAGTGTTTTGTGGCTCAGGGACCACATGCCATATCATAAGTTCCTATTCAAGAACAGGCCTCTGAAGACAGATGCCCGACAACCTAATCTAGGGTTCCAATGAGTCCCAGGGGCATGAGAGGTTCAATCTTCAGACTTAGGAAAGTTGACTTGGGTGTCTGCCAGGATGTAGGTGATCAGGGAGTTTCAGACTGCGCACTTATGTCCAGAGTAACCTCCAATATTGGGGTGGCCACAGGGGCCTTGAATGTTTCAACCAACTCTGGAGGGTTTGGTTAACTGACATGCACAATTTCCATGGGGATGGCAAGCACAGTCCTGTGGTGTGGCTCCAGAGACTCCACCCTGGAGGGCATGTGAGCCATGGTTCTGGGAGGAAAGTCTGCAAACACAAACTCGGGTTAGGTTTAGTGGCTAGGTTATCGCAGGGCAATGTGTAGACCTGGAAGGCTACTCGTCAGGAACAGTAACTGGAATGACCCGAAGGCGGAAGCACAGGCTTTTATATCTGGATTGTGTGTCTAGGGTGACCTCAGAATGTAGCTGTGGCCTCATGGGTCCATGGGAGATTTTTCCTCTAAGGATACTGGCGGTTCCCAATATTTTGATGACTATTTGAGATGGGAAGACTGCTATTTTCGATCTTAGGTGTGCCCCAAAACAGGGATTCCAGAGATGGGCTCTGGGTCTAGGCGCCTGGAAAATCCCACCAAGGGTTGGGATTTGGGCTTATGGGCAGACCAGGCCTGCAATGCAGGATCTTGGTGGTGCAACTGAGAGGGCTTGTTTGGAAGCATGCTCAGGCTGAGCATTACAATGCCTGTTTTTGCCCAGGGTAGCCCTCAGGAGTGGGCGTGGTCCCATTGTCCATTTTCTGGCTCCCACACTGAGGGATGGACACACATTCCAATGGCCAGGTTTCCAGCCATGGGAAAGGAGGAAATATCTATTGTGCTTCATGTTCCCCCATAGGCAGGGATTACAGCAAAGGTCTGGGGACAGATGCCTGAATACCAAGGATGCATAGAGATGACAGATTTGGGCCATGGCCGTTCTCACATGCTGGATATGGGCCCCGCTCTCTGGGTGGCTGACACGAGGTCTGGGCTCAGGCTGTGTCAGACACAGCACTAGTGGCCAGAGAAGTCTTTATATTGGGGTTCTCTCCAGGGCCGAGTAAATTGATCCTCATGTAGGGTTTCTGGCCAGACTCACGAAGCACTTCTTTCTGTGGGGCAGGCAGAATGCTGCCTTATGGATCCAGAATTCCCTATCAAGAGGGTTTGGGGACAAATAGGGTGAGAATGCAATTGTAAACACCAGCTATGCTTAAATTGAGTGCCAAGCGGAAGTCAGTTTCAATGTGCAGCAGCTTATACGAGATATCCAGCACCTGAGTAAGGGCAGATGTCAGATATTTGCTCACACTTGAGTTTGTGTCTAGGATGACGACTAATGGAGGGGTGGCTTCAGGAGGCAATGGAGGATTACCCACGCTTAAGATTGTGAGATGCTCCAAACAACAAGGTTTCCTTCTAATGGACAGGAGGAGTCTGTTTTTTTTTCCTCCAGGGTCCCTCAAGTGGAAGTTTGCGTAGCAGAGCCCTCCCGCATGGATGACTGGAAAGCACACGTCCAATGACCATTGCAGCTGAGGAACATGACAGGTTCGTTTTGGTGGTTCTGGTGCCAAGTACCAAGGCCTTGAGTTGACTTGGAATCTCTTACAGATGTGTCCCAAAACTGGTTTGTTACAAGGGAGTTCTTAGAATGTATTGGTGGCTATGGGCCACGCTGAGGGTTTGGCACAGGTCGATGTGCACAGTTTCCATCTTGGGAGAGGAGATGTTCTGTTTTGTGGCTCAGGGTACATATGTTGTATCCTGACTTGGTATTCAAGAACAGGCCTCTGAGGATTGATGCTTGCAACCTAATCTAGAGATCCAATGATGTCCTTGGTGCCCATCAGGTTCAATTTTCTTACTAAGGACCATTGATATGGTTGTCTGACTGGATGTAGGTGATCAGGGTGTTTCAGACTGTGCATTTGCATCCAGAGCCACTTCCAATATTGGGGTGGGCTCAGGGGCCTTGCAGGTTTCTCCTAACTTGGAGGCTTTGGGGAACTGTGATGGGCACAGTTTCCTTGGGGATGGCAGGCCCAGTCCTGTGGTAAGGCTTCAGAGACCACCTCCTTGAGGATATGAGAGCCATGGTTTTGGGAGGGAAGTCTGCAAACACAAATTTGGGTCAGGGATAGTGGCAAGGTGATCGCAGGTCCAATGCATAGACCTAGAAGGCATCACGTCAGGAACTGTGATTAGGGTGACTGAAAGCTGGTAGCACAGGCATTTCTATCTGGATTGTGTGTCCAGGATGTGCTCTGAATGTAGACGTGGTCTCATGGTTCAATGGGAGACTTTTCCTCTCTAAGGATCCTGGTGGATCTCCATAGATTGGTGGTTTTTTAGAGAAGAAAAGAGTGCTTTTTTCCATCTTAGGGGTGCTCCAAAACAGGGAAGAATGCTGTTTTCCAACTTAGGCTTATGCCAAAACAGGGATTCCAGAGACGGGCTCTGGGTCTGGGTGCCCGGATATCCCACCAAGTGTTAGGATTTGGGCCTAGGGGCATTCCAGGCCTGCAATGCAGGATCCTAATGGTGTAACAGAGAGGGCTTGTTTGAAAGCATGCTCAGGCTGAAGGTCATCATGCCTCTTTGTGCCCAGGGGGGCCCTCAGGAGAGGGCGTAGTCTCATTGGCCATATAGCTGGATCCCACTTTGAGGGTTGGACACCCATTGCAACAGCCAGGCTTCCTGCAATGGAAAGAGGAGTTCTCTATTGTGCTTCAGGTTCCCCCATTGGCAGGGTTACAGGAAAGGTCTGTGGAAAGTTGCCTTAATACCAAGGATGTGTACAGATGACAGGCTAAGAATTCCCAGGTAACAAAACAGCATTGTTACCCATGTTCATGACATTCCATGTAAAAATAAGCCCTTAGTACTTCGCCCCAGAGCCACCAGAATGAACTTGCCATGTTCCTAAGCTGCAATGGTCAGTGGAGGTGTGGTTTCCAGGCAACCATACGGGGGTGCTCTGCTACACAAACTTTGCAATTGGCGGGGAACCTTGAGACAAAAAAACAGAATGCCCCTGTCCGGTAGAAGGAAACCTTCTGTTTGGAGCATCTCACAAGCCCCAGCGTGGGAAATCCTCCATTTCCTCTTGAAGCCACCACTCCATTTGTCAGTCATCATAGACACAAACTCCAGAATGAGCAAACATCTGACATCCGCCCTTACTCAGGTGATGGATTTCAATTCGATCTCTGCACACTGGAATTGCCTTTAGTTTGACTGAATTAAGCCATAGCTTGGGTTTACAATTCCATCCTCAGTCTACTGGTCCACAAGCCCTATTGTGAGGGAATTCTGGAGCTACAACACAATATTCTGCCTTCCCCATAGAAAGAAAAAGGGCCTGGAGAGTCTGCCCAGAAACTCCATATGATGGTCAATCTTCTCGGTGCTAGACGGAACCCTGATTCATAGGCTGCCCTGGGCACTAGTGCTGTGTCTGACATAGCCGGAGCCAGGACCTAGTGTCAGCCACGGAGAGATCAGGGCCCATATCCAGCATGTGAGACCAGCTATGGCCCAAGTCTGTCTTCTCTTCTATTCTTGGTATTCAGGCATCTGTACCCACAGCTTTGCTGAAATCCTTGCCATTGGGGGAACCTGAAGCACAATAGAGAACTCCTCCTTCCCCATGGAAGGTATTCTGACAGTTGGGATAGTTGCTCAACCCTCAAAGTGGAAGGCAGCTCCATGGCCAAGGAGACCATGTGCACTCATGATGGCTTCCCCGGGCACAAGCAGGCATTGTGACCTCAGCCTGAGCATGCTTTCAACCAAACGCTCTCAATTGCATCTCTGGGACCCCGAATTGCAGGCCTAGTACACACCTAGGCCCAAATCCTAACCCTGGTGGGATTTTACAGGGGCCCAGACACAGGGCCCATCTCTGGAATCCCTATTTTGGGGGACCCTTAAGATGGAAAACAGCACTCTTCCCGTCCCCGAGATAGTCACCAAACTCATGGTAGCCACCAGGATCCTTGAGTGGAAAAATCTGCCATAGACCCATGAGAACACACCTGCATTCCGAGGCCATCCTGGACATACAATCCAGATACATATCATGTGCTATCACCTTTGAGTCATCGGATTTACAGTTCCTGACGAGCTGCCTTCCAGGTCTATGCATTGGGCCTGCAATCACCTTGCCATTAACCTAAACTGAGTTTGTGTTTGCAGACTTCCTTCCTAAAACCATGGCTCACATGACCTCCAGGTTCTGGCATCTGAAGCCACACCACAAGACTGTGCATGAGATCCTCAAGGAAACTGTGCCCATCACTTTTGCCCGATACCTTTAGATTAGGAGAAACCTGCAAGGCCCCTGAGCGAAGCCAAATAATGGAGGCCGCTCTGGGCACAAATGCACAGTCTGAGACACCCTGATCACCTCCATACAGGCAGACACCCAAGTCAATGCTCCTGAGTCAGAAGATTGAACCTGACATGCCCCGAGGACTTCATTGGCACACTAGATTAGGTTTACAGGTATCTGTCGTCAGAGGCCTGCTCTGGAATATCAACTTATGATAAAATATATAGTCCCTGAGCCACAGAACAGAATATGTTCTCCCCAAAAAGGAAGCCATGCTCCTGGAATTGTGTCATACCCTAAGGGTATTTGGATCCTGAATGGCCCCTTAGCAACCAGCACATTCTATGATATTCCTGGTAACAAACCATCATTGTGCCCCATCTTCATGAGACTCCATGTCAACTCAAGGTCTCGATATATTGCCCCAGAGCCACCAGAATGCACCTGCCATGTTCCTCAGCTGCAATGGTCAATGGAGGGGTGATTTCCAGGCATCCCTGTGGGGTTCTCTGCTACAAAACTTTCCACATGGAGAAACCAGAGAAAACAAACCAGACTTCTCCTGTCCGGTAGAAAGAAACTTTGCTATTTGGAGCATCTCACAAGCCCCAGCATGGGAAATCCTCCATGGTCTCTTGACGCCACCCTTCCATTTGTGGGTAATCACAGACACAAACTCCAGTGTGAGCAAACATCTGACATCCACCCTTACTCAGGTGCTGGATATTCGAAACGGCAGCTGCACACTGGAACTGCCTTTTGCTTTTCACTGAACTTAACCATAGCTTTGTGTTACTATTCTATCCTCACCACACTGGTCCACAATATCTCTTGATAGGGAATTCTGGAGCCACAACGCAGTATTCTGCCTTCCACATAGAAAGAAGAAGGACCTGTTGAGTCTGCCCAGAAACTGCACATGAGGATCAATCTACTCAGACCACGAGGCAACCCTGATTAATAGATTTCCCTGACCACTAGTGCTGTGTCTGACAGAGTCTAAGCCCCGACCTCGTTTCAGCCACCCAGAGGTGAGGGCCCATATTTAGCATGAGAGATCGGCAATGGCCCTGGGCCATCATCTGTACCCATCCTTGGTATCCAGTCATCTGTCCCCCAAACTTTGCTGGAATTCCTGCCAATGGCGAACCTGAAACACAATAGAGAACACCTCCTTCCCCATGGCAGGAATATTGGCTGTTGGGATGGTTGTCCAACCCTCAGCGTGGGAGCCAGCTGCATGGCCAAGGAGACCATGCCCACTCCTGAGGGCCGACATGGGCACAGGCAGGCATGGTGATCCTCAGCCTGAGCATGTTTTCAAACAAACACTCTCAGTTGCTCCTCCAGTACCAGCATTGCAGGCCTGGTATGCCCCTAGGCCCAAATCCTAACCCTTGGTGGGATTTTCCAGGTGCCCAGACCCAGAGTCCGTCTCAGAATCCCTGTTTGGGGCACCCTTAAGATGGAAAACAGCACTCTTCCCTTCCCTGAGAAAGGCACCAAACTATTGGGAGCCGCCAGGATCCTTAGAGAGAAAAAATCTCCCATGGACCCATGAAAACAAACCTGCATTCCGAGGCCATCCTGTCCACACAATCCAGAGAGAAAAGTCTTTGCTACCGCCTTCGAGTCATCCTATTTACATTTCCTGACGAGCTGCCCTCCATGTCTATGCATTGGGCCTGTGATCATCTCGACACTAACCCTAACCCCAGTTTGTGTTTGCCGACTTCTCTCCCAAAACCATGGCTTACATGCCCACCAAGATGTGGTCCCTCAAGCCACATCACAGGAAAGTTCCTGCCATCCCCAAGAAAACAGTGCCCATCAGGTTGTCCAAACCCTCCAGATTAGGAGAAACCTGCCAGGCCCCTGAACCCACCCCAATATTGGCGGTTGCTCTGGATGCAAACGTGCAGTCTGAAACACCCTGAGCACCTCCATCGAGGCAGAAAGCCAAGTCAATGGTTCTGAGTCAGATGATTGAACCTTACATGCCCCTAGGACTTCACTGGAACCCTAGATTGGGTCTTCAGACATCTGTTCTCAGAGTCCTGTTCTGGAATACCAAGTTATGATACAACATGTGGTCCCTGATTCCCACAACAGAACATCTCCTGTCTCCAGAAGGAAAATGTGCTCTTGGATCTATGTCCAACTTTCAGGGTAGATGGATCCTGCATGACCCATTAGCCCCAGCACCTTCTATGATCTCCCTGGTAACAAACCAGCATTGTGACCCAACTTCCTGAGACTTGATGCCAACTCAAGGTGTTGGTACTTTGCCCAAGAGCCATGAAACGAATCTGCCATGTTCCTCAGGTACAAAGGTCAATGGACGTGTGCTTTCTAGGCATCCAAGAGGTAGTTCTCTGCTACACAAAAATTCCACATAGGGAACCCTAGAGCAAACAAATAAGACTGCTCCTGTCAGGTTGAAGGAAACCTTGGTTGTTTGGAGCATCTCACAAGCCCCAGCCTGGGAAGTCCTCCACATTTTCTTGATGCCAACCCTCCATTTGTTAGTCATCATAGACACAAATTCCAGCATGAGCAAACATCTGACATCTGCTCTTACTCAGGGGCTGGATATTCGAATCAGTCACGCACACTGGAAATACCTTTCACTTGACACTGTATTCTAGCATAGTTTGGGTTTACAATTCCATCCTCACCCTACTGGACTGCAAGTCCTCTTGAGAGGGAATTAGGGAGACAAAACGCAACATTCTGCCTTCCCCATAGAAAGAAGAAGGGCCTGGTGAGTCTGCCCAGAAACTCCCCATGAAGATCAATCTACTTGGCCCTCGAGGGAACCCCGATTTATATTTTGCGCTGGCCACTAGCGCTGTGTCTGAGAGAGCCTGAGCCCCAACCTCGTGTCAGCCACCCAGAGTGTGGGGCCCTTATCCAGCATGTGGGACTGGCCATGGCCCAGTCATCTCTACCCATCCTTGGTATTCCGGCAACTATCCCAGACCTTTGCTGGAATCCCTACCAGTGGGGGAACCTGAAGCACAATTGAGAACTCCTCCTTCCCCATGGCAGGAAGCCTGGCTGTTGCTATGGGTGCCCAACCCTCAGAATTAGAACCAGGTGCATGGCCAATGAGACAACGCCCAATCATAAGGGCCGCCTGGGCCAAAGCAGGCATTGTGTCCCTCAACCTTAGCATGCATTCAAACAAATGCTCTCAGTTGTTTCTGCAGTGTCCCGCATCGCAGGCCTGGTATGCCCTTAGGACCAAATCCTAACACTTCGTGGGATTTTCCATGCCAACATAACCAGAGCCCGTCTCTGGAATCTCTGTTTTGAAGCACCCCTATGATGGAAAACAGCAATCTTCCCTCCCCTGAGAAAACTATTAGGAGCTGCCAGGATGCGTAGAGAAGAAAAATCTCCCAGGGCTCCATAAGACCACACCTTCATTCCGAGGCCATCCTGGACACACAATCCAGATACAAGAGACTGTGCTACCACCTTCAAATCACCTGGTTTACAGTTCCAGACGAGCTGCCCTACAGACCTACGCATTGGGCCTGTGATCACCTCGCCATTAACCCTACCCCAAGTTTGTGTTTGCAGACTTCTTTCCCAAAACCATGGCTCACATGCCCTCTATGATGGGTCTCTGTAGCCACACCACAGGAAACATCCTGCTATCCCCAATGAAACTGTGTCAATCACAGTTGCCCAAACCCTCCAGATTAGGAGAGACCTGCAAGTCCCCTGAGCCCAGTCCAATATTGGAGGCCACTCTGGACACAAATGCACAGTGTGCAACACCCTGATCACCTCCATCCAGGAAGACACCCAAGTCAATGGTCCTGAGTCAGAAGATTGGTCCCTGAACCCCAGAATAGAATATCTCCTGTCCCCAGATGGAATTCGTGCTCTTCAACTTGTGTCAAGGGTCGGGGTATATGAATTATGCACAGCCCCTTAGCCCCCAGCACATTCTAAGATCTCTCTGGTAACAAACAAACAGCATTGTGATCCATCTTCATGAGATTCCATGTCACTTCAAGTCCTTGGTAATTCGCCCCAGAGCCACCAGAATGAACCTGCCATGTTCCTCACCTGATATGGTCAGTGGAGGTGTGCTTTCCAGGCATCCATGTGGGAGTGCTCTTCTACTTATTCTTTCCACATGTGGGACCCTGGAGCAAACAAACCAGACTGCCACTGACCAGTAGAAGGGAACCCTCTGTTTGGAGCATCTCAGAAGCACCAGCAGGAGAAATCCTCCATGGCCCTTGACACAACCCCTCCATTTGTCAGTCATCATAGACAAAAACTCCAGCATGAGAAAACATCTGAAATCTGCCGTTATTTAGATTCTGCACTTTCTCTTCCACCACTGCACACTAGAACTGCGTTTCACTTGACACTGAATTTATCCATAGCTTGGGTTTAGAATTCCATCCTCAGCCTCCTGGTCTGCAAGCCCTCTAGAGAGGGAATTTGGAGCCACAAGGCAACATTCTCCATTCCCACTAGAAAGAAATAGGGCCTGGTGAATCTTCCCAGAAACTCCACATGAGGTTCAATCTACTTGGCACTCGATGGAACCTTGATTTATAGGCTGTCCTGGGCACTAGTACTAGTACTAGTACTAGTACTGTGTCTGACAGAGCCTGAGCCAAGACCTAGTTTCAGGCACCCAGATATATGAGCCCATATCCAGCATGTGAGATTGGCCAGGGCCCAAGTCCATCATCTCTACCCATCCTTGGTATTCAGGCACCTGTCCCCAGACCTTTTATGTAATCCCTACCAATGGGGTAACCTAAAGCACAATAGAGAACTCCTCCTTCCCCATGGTAGGAATCCTGGCTGTTGATATGAGTGTCCAAACCTCAAAGTGGGAGCCAGCTGCATGGCCAAGGAGACAATGCCCACTCATGAGGGCTGCCCTGGGCACAAGTAGCCATTGTAACCCTCAGCTTGATGAAGCCTTCAAAAAAAATGCTCTTAGTTGCACCTCCAGGATCCTGCATTGCAGGCCTGATATGCCCTTAAGCCCAAATCCTAACACATCGTGGGATGTTCAATGTGCACATACCCAGAGCCCGTCACTGGAATCCCTGTTTTGAGGTACCCCTAAGATAGAAAACAGCACTCTTCACTTCCCTGAGAAAGCCACCAAACTAATGGGATCCCCCAGGATCCTTGAGAAGAAGAATCTCCCATGGTCCCATGAGTCCACACCTGTATTCCGAGGCCAGCGTGGATATGCTATCCAGATACAAGAGACTGTGCTACTGGCTTCGAGTCACCTGATTTACAGTTCCTGACGTGCTGCCCTCCAGATCTTTGGATTGGGACTGTGAACACCTCTCCATTAACCTTATCCCGAGTTTGTGTTTGCAGATCTCTCTCTAAAAACAATAGCTCACATGTCCTCCAGGATGGGGCCCCTAGAGTCACACCACAAGACTGTGCTTGCCATCCCCAAGGAAACTGGGCCCATCACAGTTGCCCAAACCCTCCTGATTAGGAGAAACCCGGAAGGCTCCTGAGCACATCCCAATATTGGAGGCTGCTCTGGATGCAAATGCACAGTCTGAAACACCCTGATCACCTCCATCCAGGCAGACACCCAAATCAATGGTCCTGAGTCAGATAATTGAACCTGACATGGCCCTAGGACCTCATTGGAGAGGGATTAACTTTTCAGGCACCTGTCCTCAGAGGCCTCTTCTGGAATACCAACTTATGATACAAATTATGGCCCCTGAGCCCCAGGTTGGGAAATCCTCCATGGCCTCTTGACGCCACCTCTCCATTTGTTGGTTATCGTAGACACAAACTCCAGCCTGAGCAAACATCTGACATCCGCCCATATTCAGGCGCTGATATTGGAATCAGCTGCTGCACACTGGAACTGCCTTTCGCTTTGCAATGAATTTAAGCCTAGCTTCAGACTACAATTTCATCCTCACCGTACTGGTCTGCCATATCTCTTGATAGGGAATTCTGGAGCCACAATGCAACATTCTGCCTTCTTCATAGATAGAAGGACCTGGTGAGTCTGCCCATAAACTGCACATGAAGATCAATATACTCAGCCCAGGAGGGAACCCCTATTTATAGTTTGCCCTAGCCACTAGTGCTGTGTCTGACAGAGCCTGAGCCCCTACCTCGTGTCAGCAACCCAGATGGTGGGGCCCACATTAACCATGTGAGACCGGCCATGGCCCAGGGCTGTCATTACTACCCATCATTGGTATTCAGGCATCTGTCCCCTAGATCTTAGCTGGAATCCCTACCAATGGGGGGACCTGAAGCACAATAGAGAATTCATCCTTCGCCATGGCAGGAATCCTGGCTTTTGGATGGGTGTCCAACCCTAGGAATGGGAACTGGCTGCATGGCTGAGTAGACATTGCCCAATCCTGATGGCCTCCGGGGCACAAGCAGGCATTGGAACCCTCAGCTTGACCATACTTTCAAACAAACGCTCTCAGTTGCACCTCCAGGATCCCGCATTGCAGGCCTGGTATGGCCCTAGGCCTAAATATTAACCCTTGGTGGGATTTTCCAAGCACTTAGACCCAGAGCTCATCTCTGGAATGCCTGTTTTGGGGCACGCTTAAGCTGGAAAACAGTACTCATCCCTTCCCGGAGAAATCCAACAAACTATTGAGAACCGCCAGGATCCTTAAGAGGAGAAATCTCCCATGGACCCTTGAGACAAAACCTGCAATAAAGGCCATTCTGGAAATTAAATCCAGATACAATTACCTGTGCTACCACCTTTGAGTTACGTGATTTACAGTTCCAGACTTGCTGCCCTCCTGGTCTATGGATTGGGACTATGATCACCTTGCCACTAACCCTAACCTAAGTTTGTGTTTGCAGACTTCTCTCTCAAAATCATGGCGCACATGTCCTCCAGGATGGGGTCTCTGGAGTCACACCACAGGACAGTTCCTGCAATCCCCAAGGAAACTACCCATCACAGTTGTCCAAAAACCCCATATAAGGAGAAACCTGCAAGGAACCTGAGCCAACCCTAGTATTGGATGCCACTCTGGACACAAATGCACAGTCTGAAACACCCTCATCACCTGCATCCAGTCAGACACCAGAGTCAATGATCCTGAGTCAGAAGATTGAATGACATTCCCCTAGGGCCTCATTCAAACCCTTTATTAGGTTTTCAGGCTTCTGTCCTCAGAGACCTGTTCTGGATTACCAATTTATGATACAACATATGGCCGCTGAGCCCCACAACAGAATATCTCCTGCCCCCAGAAGCAATCCAGGCTCTTGGGCCTGTGTCAAATCCTCAGGCTAGATGAATCCTGCATGGCCCATTAACCACCAGCACATTCTAAGATCTTCCTGGTAACAAACCAACATTTTGACCCATCTTCATGAGGTTCCATGTCCAATCCAGTCTTTATTTCTTCGCCTCAAAGCCACCAGATGCCATGTTCCTTCGCTGTCATGGTCAATGAAGGTGTGCTTTCCAGTCACCCATGTGGGAGATCTATGTTATCCGAACTTTCGACATGGGGAACCATGGAGGAAACAAATCAGACTGCCCCTGTCTGGTAGAAGGAAACCTTGCTGTTTGGAGCATCTCAAAAACACCAGATTGGGAAATCCTCCATAACCTCTTGACGCCACCCCTCCATTTTTGTGTCATCATAGACACAAACTCCAGCATGAGCAAATATCTGACATCCACCCTCACTCAAGTGCTGAATATTGGATTCAAACATTGCACACTGGAAACTTCTTTCGCTTGATACAGAATGTAACCATAGCTTAGGTTTACAATTCCATCCTCAGCCTCCTGGTCCACAAGCCCTCTTGATAGTGAATTCTAGAGCCACAAAACAGCATTCTGCCTTCCCCTTACAAACAAGAAGGGCCTGGTGAGTCTGCCCAGAAACCATACATGAGGATCAATCTGCTCGGCACTCGAGGGAACCCCAATTTATAGGCTGCCCTGGGCACTAGTGCTGTGTCTGACAGAGCCTGAGCCAAGACCTAGTGTCAGCCACCCAGTGATCGGGGCCCATATCCACGATTTGATACTGGCCATGGCCCATGTCCATCATCTTTACCCATCCTTGGTATTCAGGCCTCTGTCCCCAGACCTTTGCTGGAATCCCCGCTAATGGGGGAACCTGAAGCACTATAGAGAACTCCTCTTTCCCCATGGCAGGATTCTGGCTGTTGGGATGGTTGTCCAACCCTCAAAGTGGGAGCCAGCTGCATGGCCAATGTGACCACGCCCACTTATGAGGGCCACCTGGGCATAAGCAAGTATTGTGACCCTCAGCCTGAGAATGATTTCAAACAAGACCTCTCAGTTGCACCTCCAGGATCCTGCATGCAGGCCTGGTAAGCCACTAGGCCCAAATCTTAACACTTGGTGGGATTTTCCAGGGGACCAAACCCAGAGTCCGTCTCTGGAATCCATATTTTGGGGCACCCCTAACATGAAAAACAGCACTCTTCCCTTCCCCGAAAAAGCCACCAACTATTGGGAGCCACCAGGATCCTTAGAGAGGAAAAATCTCCCATGGACCCATGAGGCCACAACTGCATTCTGAGGCCATCCTGCACACAATACAGAGAAAAAAGCCTGTGATTCTGCCTTTGAGTCACCCGATTAACAGTTCCTGAAGAGCTGCCATCCATGTCTATGCATTGGGCCTGTGATAACCTTGCCACTAACCCTAACCCAAGTTTGTGTTTTCAGACTTCCCTCCCAAAACCATGGCTCACATGCCCTCCAGTTTGTGATAACTGGAGCCACACCACGGGATTGTACCTGTCTTCCCAACGGAAACTGTGATTGTCACTATTAAACAAACACTCTAGATTAGGAGAAACCTGCAAGTCCCTTAAGCCCAGCCCAATATTGGAGGCCACTCTGGACGCAAATGCACAGTCTGACACACCATATCATCTACATCCAGGCTGATATCCAAGTCAATGGTCCTCAGACAGAAGATTGAACCTGACATGCTCCTAGGATTCACTGGAACACTAGAATAGGTTTTCAGGTATCTGTACTCAGAAGGCTGTTCTGAATATCAATGTATGATACAATATGGTCACTGAGCCACACAAAAGAACATCTGTCCTTAGAAGAAAGCTGTGCTCTGGACCTGTGTCAAACACTCTGGGTAGATGAATCCTTCAAGGCCCCCTGGCAACCAGCACATTCTATGATCTCCCTGACAAAATACCAGCATTGTGACCCATCTTCATGAGACTCCATGACAACTCCAGCCCTTGGTACTTCGGCCCAGAGCCACCAGAATGAAACTGCCATGTTCCTCTGCTGCCATGGTCAATGTAGGTGTACTTTCCAGGCATCCAGCGGGAGTGCTCTGATACCAACTTTCCACATGGGGAACCCTGGAGGAAACAAACCAGACTCCCCTGTACGGTAAAAGGAATCTTTTCTGTATGGAGTATCTCAAGCCTGAGGGTGGGTAATCCTCCATGGCCTCTTGAGGCCACCCATCCATTTGTTGGTCATCATAGACACTAACTCCAGCGTGAGCAATCAACTGACATCTGCACTTACTCAAGTGCTGGATATTTGAATCAGCTGCTACACACTGGAATTGCCTTATGCTTGGCACTGAATTTAAAAGTAGCTTGGCGGGACGCCTGGGTGGCTCAGTTGGTTAAACAGCTGCCTTCGGCTCAGGTCATGATCCCAGCGTCCTGGGATCGAGTCCCACATCAGGCTCCTTGCTCCGTAGGGAGCCTGCTTCTCCGTCTGACTCTGCCTTCCACTCTGTCTGCCTGTGCTTGCTCTCGCTCGCTCTCTGACAAATAAGTAAAATCTTGAAAAAAAAAAGTAGCTTGGGTTTGCAATTCCATCCTCACCCTGGTGTTCAGTAAGCTTTCTTGATAGGGAATTCTGAAGCCACAACACAGCATTCTGCCTTCCCCATAGCAAGAAAAAACAGCCTGGAGAGACTGCCCAGAAACCCTACATGAGGATAAATCTACTCGACCCTCGAGTGAACCCCATTTATAGGTTTACCTGGCCACTAGCGCTGAGTCTGACAGAACCTCGTCTCTGACCTCGTGTCAGGACCCAGAGACTGGCCTCCAACTCCAGAATGTGAGACCAGCCATGTCCCAGGGCTGTCATCTCTACCCATTTTGATTCAGGCATCTGTCCCCAGACATTTGCTGAAATCCCTGCCAATGGGGGAACCAGAAGCACAATAGGGAAATCCTCCTTCCCCATGGCAGGAATGATGGCTCTTGGGATGGGTTTCCAGACCTCAGAGTGGTAGCCAGCTGAATGGCCAATGATAACCCGCCCACTCATGAGGGCCGCCCTGGACACAAGCAGGCATTGTGACCCCCAACATGAGCATGCTTTCAAACAAACACTCTCAGTTGCATTCCAGAATCCAAATTTGCAGGCCTGATATTCCCCTAAGCACAAATCCTAACACCTGGTGGGATTTTTCAGGGGACCAGAAACACAGCCTGTCTCTGGAATCCCTGTTTTGGGACAACCCTAAGATGTAAAATAGCACTCTCCCCTTCGCCAAGAAAGCCACCATAGTATAGGGAGCCGCTAGGATCCTTGAGAGGAAAAATCTCCCATGGATCCATGAGACCACACCTGCATTCCGAGGCCATCCTGGACACAAAAGCCAGATACACAAGCCTGTGCTACCACCTTCAAGGCAACTAATTTATAGTTCCAGACGAGCTGCCCTCCAGGTCTATGCATTGGGCCTGCGATCACCTCACCGCTAACCTTAACCCGAGTTTGTGCTTACAGACTTCTATCCCGAAACCATGGCTCATATTTCCTCCAGGATGGGGTCTCTGGAGCCACACCAAAGGACTGTGCCTGCCATCCCCAAGGAAAATGTGTCCGTCACATTTGCCTAAAACTTCGAGATAAGGAGAAACCTGCAAGGCCCCTGAGCCCACCCCAATACTGGAGGCCCCTCTGGACACAAATGTGCAGTCTGAAATACGCTGATCACCTGAATCCAGGCAGATACCCAAGTCAGTGTTTCTCAGTCAGAAGATTGAACCTGACATGCTCCTATGACCTCATTGTAACCCCTGATTAGGTTTTCAGGCATTTGTAATCAGAGACCTGTTCTGGAGTACCAACTTAAGATACAACATATGGTCCCTGATCCCCACAACAGAACATCTCCTTTCTCTAGATGGAAGCCGTGCTCTTGGAACTGTGTCAAACCCTCAGGGTAGATGAATCTTACTTGGCCCGTAGCCACCAGCAGAATCTAAGATCTCACTGGTAACAAGCCAGCATTGTGAGCGATCTTCATGAGATTCCATGTCAACTACAGGCCTTGGTACTTCACCCCAGAGCCTTCAGAAAGAACCTGCCATGTTCCTCAGCTGCAATGTTCAGTGGAAGTGTGCTTTCCAGGCATCCATGTGGGAGTACTCTGCTACCCAAACTTTCCACATGGGGGACTCTCGAGCAAACAAATCTGACTGCCCTGTCCTGTAGAAGGAAACCTGGCTGTTTGGAGCATCTCACAAGCTCAAGTGTGGGAAATCCTCTATGACCTCTTTTCAACTCCTCTCCATTTGTCGGTCATTATAGACACAAACTCCAGCTTGAGCAAACATCTGACGTCTGCGCTTACTCAGGTGCTGGATATTCGAATCAGCCGCTGCACATTGGAAATGCCATTCGCTTGTCACTGAATTTATTCATAGCTTGGGTTTACAATTCCATCCTCACCCTACTGGTCCACAAGCCCTCATGATAGGGAATTCTGCAGCCACAACACAGCATTCTGCCTTCCCAATAGAAAGAAGAAGGGCCTGGTGAGTCTGCCCAGAAACTCCACATTATGATCAATCTACTTGTCCCTTGAGGGAACCCTGAATTATAGACAGCCCTGGCCCCTAGTGTTGTGTCTGACAGAGCCTAAGCCCCGACCTCGTGTCAGCCACCTAGAAGGCGGGGCCCATATCCCGCATGTTAGACTGGCCACGGAACAGAGCCGTCATCTTTACCCATCCTTGGTATTCAGGCATGTGTCCCCAGACCTTTCCTGGAATCCCTACCAATGAGGGAACCTGAATCACAATAGAGAAATCCTCATTCCCCATGGCAGGATTCCTGTAAGTTCGGAAGGGTGTCCAACACTCAGAGTGTTAGCCTACTGAATGGCCATTGAGACCACCCCCATTCCTGAGGGCCACCCTATGCAAAAGCTTGCATAGTGACCCTCAGCCTGAGCATGCTTTCAAACAAACGCTCTCAGTTGTATCTCCAGGACTTGCATTGGAGGCCTGGTAAGCCCCTATGCCCAAATCATAACCCTTGGTGGGTATTTCCAGGTGCCCAGAGCCAGAGCACTTCTCTGCAATCCCTGTTATGGGACACCCTTAATATGGAAAACAGAACTCTTTCCTCTCTGAGAAAGCCACCACATTATAAGGAGCCGCCAGGATACTTGAGAGGAAATATCACCCATGGACACCTGAGACCACACCTGCATTCTTAGTCCATCGTGGATACACAATCCAGATAAAAAAGCCTGTGCTACCTCCTTTGAGGCATGCGATTTACATTTCACACGGAGCTTACCTCCAGGAGTATGCATTGGGCCTACAATCACTTCGCCACTAAACCTAACCCGCATTTGTGTTTGCAGACTTCCCTCCCAAAACCATGGCTCTCATGCCCTCCAGCATGGGGTCTCTGGAGCCACACCACAGGACTGTGCCCACCATTGCCAAGGAAACTGTGCCCATCAAATTGCCCTATCTTTCCAGATTAGGAGAAACCTGCAAGGCCCCTGAGCCCACCCCAATACTGGTTGCCACTCTGTACACAAATGCACAGTCTGGAACACCCTGATCACCTACATCTAGGCAGACTTTGAAGTCAATGATACTGAGTCAGAGGATTGAACCTGACATTCCGTTAGGATTTTATTGGAACCCTAGATTAAATTTTCAGGCATCTATCCTCAGAGGCCTGTTCTGCAATACCAAATTATGATACATTTGGTCCGTTAGCCCCACATCAGAACATCTCTGGTCCGAGAAGGAAACCGTGCCCTTTGACCAGTGTCAAACCCTCAGGGTAGATGAATCCTACATGGTCCCTTAGCCACCAGCACACTGTAAGGTCTCCATGGTAACAAACCTGCATTATGACCCATCTTCATGATACTTCATGTCAACTCCAGGCCTTGGTAATTCGCCCAAGAGCCACCAGAACGAATTGGCCATGTTTCTCAGCTGCAATTTTAATGGAGGTGTGCTTTTCAGGCATTCACGTGGGAGTGCTCTGCTACCCAAACTTTCCACATGGGGGACCCTGGAGCAAATAAACCAGACTCCCCCTGTGTGGTAGAAGGAAACTTTACTGTTTAAAGCATCTCACAAGCCCCAGCATGTGAAATCCTCCATGGCCTCTTGACGCCACCCCTCCATTCATCGGTCATCATAGACATAAACTCCAGCATGAGGAAATGTCTGACTTTCACCTTTACTCAGGTGCTGGATATCTGGAATCAGACACTGCACAATGGAACTGCCTTTTGCTTGGCACTGAATTGAACCTTAGCTTGAGTTTACAATTCCATCCTCACCCTACTGGTCCCCAAGCCCGCTTGATAGGGAATTCTGGGGCCACAACGCAGCTTTTTGCCTTCCCCTTAGAAAGAAGAAGGGCATGGTGATTCTGCCCAGAAACTCTGCATGAGGATCCATCTGCTCAGCCCTTGAGGGATCCCTGATTCATACTCAGCCCTGACCACTAGTTCTGTTTCTGACAGAGCCTGAGTGCTCAATTCATGTCAGCTACTCAGAGAGTCAGGCATGTGAGACTGGCCATGTCTCAGGTCCCTCATCTCTACCCATCCTTGGTATTCAGGCATCTGTCCCCAGACATTTGCTAGAATACCTGCTAATGGGGGAACCTGAGGCACAATAGAGAATTCTTCCTTTTCCATGGCAGGAAACCTGGTAGTTGGGATGGGTGTCCTACATTAAAGTGGTAGCCAGCTGCATGGCCAAGGAGACAACTCCCACTCATAAGGGCTGCCCTAATCACATCAGGCATTGTGACACTCAGACTAGCATGCCTTCAAACAAACGCTCTCAGTTGTACCTCCAAGTCACACATTGTAGGCCTGGTACTCCCCTAGGCCCAAATCCTAATCCTGGTGGGATTTTCCAAGCACCCAGACTCACAGCCCTTCTCTGGAATCCCTTTTTAGGGAACATCTAAGATTGAAAACAGCACTCTTCCATTCAAACGAGAAAGCCACCATACTTTTGGGAGCTTCCAGGATCTGTAGAGAGGAAAATACTCTCATGGAAACATTAGAACACACCTGCATTCCAAGGCTATCATGGACACACAATCCAGATACAAAAGCCAGTGCTAGTGCCTTCGAGGTACGTGATTTACAGTTCCTGACGATCTGCCCTCCAGGTCTATGCATTGGGCCTACGATCACCTCGCAACTCAACCTAATCCGAGTTTGTGATTGCAGACTTCTCTCCCAAAACCATGGCTTACATGCCCTCCACGATGGAGTCTCTGGAGCCACACCACAGGACTGTGCCTGCCACCCCCAAAGAAACCGTGCCCACAAATTTTCCTAAACCTTCAAGATTAGGAGAAACCTGCAAGGCCCCAGAGCCCACCCCAATATTGGAGGCCACTCTGTACACAAAGGCACAGTCAGAAACACCCTGATTGCCTACATATAGGCAGACACCGAAGTCAATGGTCCTGAGTCTGATGATTGAACCTGAAATTCCCCTTGGACTTCATTGGAACCCTAGATGAAGTTTTTAGGCATCTGTCCTCAGAGGCCTGTTCTGGAATTCCAACTTATGATACAACATTTGGTCCGTGAGCCCCACAACAGAACATCTCCGATACCCAGAAAAAAACCGTGTTCATCGACCGGTGTCAAACCATCAGGATAGACTAATCATACATGGCCCCTTAGCCACCAGCACATAGTAAGATTTCCGTGGTAACAAAACTGCATTGTGACCCAACTTCATTAGAAACCAGGCCTTGGTACTTTGCCCTAGAGCAACCAGAAAGAACCTGCCATGTTCCTTAGGTGCAATGGTCAATGTAGGTGTGCTTTCCAGTATCCACGTGCGAGTACTATGCTACCCAAACTTTGCACATGGGGGAACCTGGTGTAAACAAACCAGACCTCCCCTGTCCAGTAGAAGGAAACCTTATGTTTGGATCAACTCACAGGCCTCAGCGTGTAAACTGCTCCATGGCCTCTTGATGCCACCACTCCATTGGTCAGTCATCATAGACACAAACTCCAGTCTAAGCAAACATCTGACATGCACCCTTATCCCGGTGCTGGATGTCTTGAATAAACCACTGCACATTGGATCTGCCTTCCACTTGGCACTGAATTGAACCATAGCTTGTGTTTACAATTCCATCCTCACCTGACTGGTCCCTAAGCCCTCTTGATAGGGAAATCTGGGGCCACAACGCAGCATTCTGCCTTCCCCATCGAATGAAGAAATGCCTGGTGAGTCTGCCCTGAAAACCCACATGAGGATCAATCAGGTCGGCCCTCGAGTCAACACCGATTTATAGGCTGCCATGGCCACTAGTGCCGTGTCTGACAGAGCCTGAGCTCGACTGAGTTTCAGCCACTAGAGAGCAGGCCCCATATCTAGCATTTGGGATTGCCATGGCCCAAGTATGTCATCTCTACCCATCCTTGATATTCAGGCACCTGTCCCCAGACCTTGGCAGGGATCCCTGCCAATTAGGGAACTTGAAGCACAATAGAGAACTCTTCTTTCCCCATGGCAATAAACCTGGCTTTTGGGATGGGTGTTCTACCCTCAAAGAGGGAGCCAGTTACAACATCAATGACACCACACACACTCCTGAGGACTACCCTTGGCACAAACAGGCATTGTGACCCTCACCCTGAGCATGCTTTCAAAAAAACCCTCTCAGATTCACCACAATGATCCCTCATTTCAGGCCTGGTATGCCTGTAGGTTCAAATCATAAAACTTGGTGGGATTTTCGAGGTGCCCAGACCCAGAGACCATCTCTGGAATTTTTGTTTTGGTGCACCCTTCAGATGGAAAACAGCACTCATCCCTTCCCCAAAAATGTCACCAAATTATGAGGAGCCACCAGGATCCATAGAGAGGCAATGTCTCCCATGGACCCATGAGAACACACCTGCATTCCGAGGCCATCCTGGACACACAATCCGGAGAGAAAAGCCTGTGCTACTGCCTTCTATTCACCCTAATTACAGTTCCAGATGAGCTGCTCTCAAGGTATATGCATTGGGCCTGTGATCACCTCGCCACTCACCCTAATTCAAATTTGTGTTTGCAGACTTATCTACCAAAACCATGGCACACATGCCCTCCAGGATGGGGTCTCTGGATCCACACTGCAGGACTGTCCCTGCCATCCACAAGGAAACTGTTTCCATCACAGTTGCCCAAACTGTCTAGATTAGGAGAAACCTACAAGGCCTCTGGGCCTACCCCAATTTCGGCGGCCGCACTGAACACAAATGCACAGTCTGAAATACCCTGATCCCCTACATCCAGGAACACAGCCAAGTCAATGGTCCTGAGTCAGAATAATGAACCTAACATGCCCCTAGGACGTCATTGGAACCATTGATTCGGTTTTCAGACATGTGTCCTCAGAGGCCTGTTCTAGAATGCGAACTTATGATACAACATGTGGTGGCTGGGCCACACAACAGAACATCTCCTGTCCCCAGAAGGAAACCGTGCCCTACAATCTGTGCAAAATCCCAGAGTAGTAGATTCCTGCACAACTACTAAGCCACCAGCACATTCTAAGATCTACCTGGTAACAAACCAGCTGTGTGGCCCATCTGCAAGAGATTCCATGTCAAATCAAGGACTTGGTACTTTGCTACAGAGACACCAGAATAAAGCTGCCATGTTCTTCAGTTGCAATG
Source organism: Mustela nivalis (assembly GCF_964662115.1). NCBI lineage: Eukaryota > Metazoa > Chordata > Mammalia > Carnivora > Mustelidae > Mustela > Mustela nivalis. Next base: position 25,964 of record NW_028135330.1, on the reverse strand, counting down.
GTCAATGAAGTTGAACATTCCAGGCATCCATGCGGTAGAGCTCTGCTACCCAAACTTTCCACATGGGGGACCCTGGAGCAAATAAACCACACTCCACCTGTCCAGTAGAATGAAACCTTGCTATTTGGAGCAGCTCATGAGTCTCAACGTGAAAATCCCTACATGGCTTCTGACGCCACCCCTCCATTTGTCAGTCATCATAGACACAAACTCCAGTGTGAGCAAATATCTGACGTCCTCCCTTACTAAGGTGCTGGATATCTCGAAAAAGCTGCTGGACACAGGAACTGCCTTCCGCTTGGCAGTGAATTGAACTGTAGCTTGTGTTTACAATTCCTTCCTCACCCGACTGGTCCCCAAGCCTTCTTGATAGCGAATTATGGAGACACAACACAGCATTCTGCCTTCCCGATAGAAACAAGTGCCTGGTGAGTCTGGCCAGAAACCCCACATGAGGATCAATCTGCTCGGCCCTATATCGGAGGGACCCTGATTTATAGGTTGCCCTGGCCACTAGTGCTGTGTCTGACAGAGCCTGAGCCCAGACCTAGTGTCAGTCACCAGAGTTTGAGCCCCACATCTAGTATTTGGGAATGCCATGGCTCAAGTATTTCATCTCTACCCATCCTTGGTATTCAGGCACCTGTCCCCAGACCTTTGCTGGAATCCCTGATAATGGGGCATCCTGAAGCACAATAGAGAACTCCTCCTTCTTCATATAAGGAAACTTGGCTGTTAGGATGGGTGTTCAACTCTGAAAGGGGGAGTCATTTACAAGTCCAGTGAGACCACACAAACGCCTCAGGGATGCCCTGGAGGCAAACAGGCCTTGTGACCCTCAGCCTGAGCATGCTTTCAAACAATCCTTCTCTGTTGCACCACCATGAACCCGCATTGCAGGCCTAATATGCCCTAAGCCCAAATCCTAGCACTTGTTGTGATGTCCCAGATGCCATGAACCAGAGCCCGTCTCTGGAATCCCTGTTTTGGGGCACCCATAAGGTGGAAAACATCACTCTCCCCTTCCCCGAAAAAGCCACCAAACTATGGAGAGCCACCAGGATCCATAGAGAGGAAAAGACTCCCATGGACCCATGAGACCACACCTGCATTCCAAGGCCATCCTGGACACACAATCCAGAGAGAAAAGCCTGTGCTACTGCCTTCCAGTCTCCCTAATTATAGTTCATGACGAGCTTCCCTCCAGGTCTACGCATTGGGCCTGTGATCACCTCGCCACTCACCCTAATTTGTATTTGTGTTTGCAGACTTCTCTCCCAAAACCATGGCTCACATGCCCACCAGAATGTGATCTCTGGAGCCACACCACAGAACTCTGGCTGCCAACCCCAAGGACACTGTGCATATCAGATTTGCCCAAACCTTCCAGATTAGGAGAAACCTGTGTGGCCCCTGAGCCCACACCAATATTGCCGGCCACTCGGGATGGAAATGCGCAGTCTGAAACACCCTTATCACCTACATCCAGGGAAATAGCCAAGTCAATGATCGTGAGATAGACGATTGAACCTAAAATGCCCCTAGGCTCTCAATGGAACCCCATTAGGTTTTTAGGCATCTGTCCTCAGGGGCCTGTTCTAAAATACCAATCTATGACACATCATATGGTCTCTGAGCCACACGACAGAACATCCCCTGTCCCCAGAAGAATACCATGCTCTTCGACCTGTGCCAAACCCTCAGGGTAGGAGAATCCTGCATGGCACCTTAGCAACCAGCACATTCTAAGTTCTCCCTGGTAACAAACAAGCATTGTGACCCATCTGCAAGAGATCCCATGTCAACTCAAGGCCTTGGCACTTTGTCCCAGAGCCACCAGAACGAATCTGCCATGTTCCTCAGCTGCAATTGTCAATGGAGGTGTGCTTTCCTGGCATCCATGCCGGAGAGCTCTTCTTCACAAACTTTCCACATGGGGAAACCTAGAGTAAACAAACCAGACTTCACCTACACTGTACAAAAAAATGTTACTTTTTGCAGCAGTTCACAGGCCTCAGCATGTGAACTCCTCCATGGCCTCTTTATACCACCCCTCCACTTGTCGGTCATCATAGACAAAAACTCTAGTGTGAGCAAGCATCTGACATCCACCCTTATTCCAGTGCTGGATATCTCGAGTAAACTGCTACAAATTGGAACTGCCTTCTGCTTGGCACTGAATTGAACCATAGCTTTTGTTTACAATTCCACCCAAAACTGACTGGTTCCCAAGCTCTCGTGATTGGGAAACCTGGAGCCACAACACAGCATTCTGCCTTCCCTATTGAATGAACAAATGCCTGGGAATCTTCCCAAGAAACTCCACATGAGGATCAATCTGCTCCGCCCTCGAATCTACTCTGATATAAAGGCTGCCATGGCCACTAGCGCTGTGTCTGACAGAGCCTGAGCCCCGACCGAGTTTTAGGCCTCATATCTAGCATTTGGGATTGCTATGGCCCAAGTACGTCATCTCCACCCATCCTTGGTATTCAGGCACCTATCTCGAGACCTTGCTGGAAACCCTGCCAATGGGGCAACCTGAAGCACAGAGGAACCTGACGGAAGAGAACTCATCCTTCCTCATGGCAGGACATTTGGCTGTTGGGTTGGGTGTCCAACTCTCTAAGAGGGAGCCAGATATATGACCAATGAGACCACTCCCACTCCTGAGGGCCGCCATGGGAGCAAACAGGCATTGTGAGACTCAGCCTGAGCAAGCTTTCAAACAATCCCTCTCAGTTGCACCATCATGATCCCGCATTGCAGGCCTCATACACCCCTAGGTGCAAATCCTAACCCTTGGTGGGAAGTCCCAGATGCCCAGAAAAAGAGCCTGTATCTGGAATCCCTGTTTTGGGGCACCCATAAGATGGAAAACAACACTCTTCCCTTCCCCAAAAAAGCCACCAAACTATGAGCTGCACAGATCCATAGAGAGGAAAAGTTTCCCATGGACCCATGAGACTATACCTGCATTCCAAGGCCATCCTGGACACACAATATAGAGAGAAAAGCCTGTGCTACTGCCTTCCAGTCACCCTAATTACTCCTGACAAGCTGCACTCCAGGTCTACTCATTGGGCCTGTGATCACCTTTCCACTAACCATAACCCACATTTGTGTTTGCAGACTTCTCTCCCAAAACCATGGCTCATATGCCCTCCAGGACAGGGTCTCTGGATCCACAACACATGACTGGGCCTGCCATCCCCAAGGAAACTGTGCCCGTCAAACCTGCCCAAACCTTCCAGTTTAGGAGAAACACGCAAGAGCCCTGAGCCCGACCCAATATTGTCGGCAGCACTGGACACAAATGCCAGTCTGAAACGCCCTGATCACCTACATCCAAGCAGACAGCCATTTCAATGTTCCTGGGTCAGAAGATTGTACGTGACATGCTCCTAGGACGTCATTGGAACACTAGATTAGGTTTTCAGGCATCTGTCCTCAGGGTCCTGTTCTGAAATACCAACTTAGGATACAACATGTGGTCCCTGAGCCACACAATAGAATATCTCCTGTCCCCAGTAGGAAACCATGCCCTTCGACCTGTGCCAAACCCTCAAGATTGGAGAATCCTGCACAGCACCTTAGACACCAGCACAAACTCTAGTTTGTGCGTTGACCCATACCACAAGCTTTCCATCTGCTGGACAGTCGAGTCCTGTTTAATGGCTCCAGGATGTCCCATACGGAAAGACTGGAGAGCAGGATTCGAAGGATGGATGCCTGTACAGCATACCTCACATTCCCATTGGCTCTTTGTGACAAGACATGTTTGAACTACTGGCTCTGGGGCGAGCTAACTAGGGGGCTGAATTGAAATGGACTCTCCTGCGGATGGGTCATAATGTGGGTTTGTGTGCATGGAGACCTTGGAATATGTTGGCAGCTCAGGGGCCATGAAGTATTCGCCTAACCGAAGGGTGTAATATTGCTCCAATTAAAAAGAGATCCCTATGTGGAGATGAGACAGGTTCTCTTTGGTGCCTCAGAAAAGCCCCAGATACTGGTCTTCAAACCAGTTCTCTGAGTAGAGACACCTGGAAACCAAAGCTAGGGTTCAGATTAGAGCCTAGATGCCTGTCCGTTTCAATCTTCTGTCTCTGGGGACACTGTCTGAGTATCTAAGTGGAGATAGTTGCTCAGCTGGTGTCAGAGTGCCCCTCTTAGTCCATGGCCGAGGCATGGCCTTGGAGACCTCATTGGATTCTCCTAATCTCTAGGGTTGTGGCCAATGGATTGCGTACAGTTTTCTTGGAGAGGACTGGCACAGTCCTTCAGTGTGTCTCCATAGGCCCTAGCCTGGAGGGTGTGTGGGTCCGGGCTGTGGGCACAGAAGTCTGAAAACACAAACTCGGCTTGGGTGTGGAGCTGAGAGCATGGCAGGATGGACCCACAGACCGTGAGAGGAGATCCTCAGCTTATGAAAGAAGGGCAAATGGGAGGCAGTCACCCAAGCTTTTGTCTTTGGATGTTTTGTCTCCCATAGCCGTGGAATGTAGGGGTGACCTCAGGGGCTATGGAAGAGTCTCCCTCTCTGAGGAGTTGGTCCAGCTCTTAAGATTTTGGGGACATTTTGTGGGAAGGGTGGAGTCCTGCTGTCTGGCTCAGGTGTTCTTCCAGGAGAGGGACTCCAGATCACAGTCCTGGGTTCGAGCAAATGGAATACTCGAGCTCTTGTGAAGATTGGGATCATAGGGGCTTGGCAAGCCCCATATGCGGGCTCTTAGTCCAGGCCCTGAGAGACCTTACTTCGACATGGGGCCCATGCTGATGGTCCCAATGCGAGTTTGTACCCAAGGAGGCACTCAAGTTTAGGCTTGGCCTCAGGGGCCATGAAGGTTTCTCCTACACTGAAGGTATGACTCCATGCCAACAGCAAGTTTTCCAGCCATGGGGAAGGAGAAGATCTAATTTGTGCTTCAGTTACCCACGTTTGCCAGGATTTGATATAATATCTAGGGTCAGATGTCTGAAAACCCAGGTTGGGAAGAGATGACGGCATAAGGCCATGGCCTGTCTGATGTGCTTAGTGTGCAGCCAGCTGTTTCCTTGTCTGTCGGGACGTCAGGCTGTGTCAGACAGAGCATTACTGACCAGGGTAGCCTTTCCAGTTAGAGTGCGGTTGAGGCCAGAGCAGGTTGGTTCTCATTTGTGGTTTCTGGAGAGCCCCATAGGGCAACGTGTTTCTTCTGGTGGGCAGGCAGAAAACTGTGTTGTGGTTCTGGAATTCCCAGTCTGGAGGGCTTGTTTGCCAGGAGTGTGAAGAGGGAAGTCTGAAAACACAAGCTAGCGTTAGGTTTGGGGCCGAGGGCATGGCAGGCCCACTCTGCAGAGACTGAATCAAGATCTCCTGCATCTGAGGTCAGGGCGAGTATCAGACGTTGCCTCAGGTTGGAGTTTGTGTCCATTATGGCCCCTTCCTGAAGGGGGTGGGGGCGTCATGAGGCCAGGGAGGTTTCCCAACGCTGGGAGTTATGAGCTGCCCCAAACATCAAGGTTTCCTCTGTAGGACAGTCGAGTACTATGAGATGGTTCTAGGATGACCCCTACAGAAAGACTCGAGAGAAGGGGTCTAAGCATGAATGTCTGCAAATGCCACCTCACATTCCCACTGGCTGCTTGGGGCAAGGAAGGCTCAATCTGCAGGCTCTTGGGCGGGTTTCTCAGAGGGCTGAGTTGAAATGGACTCTCCTGAGGATGAGTCATACTGTGGGTTGGTGGCCATGGAGACCTTGGAATGTGGCGGTGGCCCAGGGACTCTGCAGGTTTCTCCAAACCGAAGGGTTTGACACAGCTCCAACAATGAAGCTTCCCATGTGTAGACGATAGTTGTTCTGTTTGGTGTCTCAGGAAAGCCCCAGATGCTGGTCTTCAAACCCAGGCCTCTGAGGAGTGACACCTGGAAACCAAAGCAAGAGTTCAGATTAGGGCCCAGGGGCCTGTCTGGTTCAATCTACTGTCTCTGCCGACATCTGTCTGTGTTTCTGCATGGAGGTAGTTGCTCAGCTTGTGTCAGGATGCCTTTGTCCAGAGTGGCTTATAGTAGTGGGATGTCCTCGGGGGCCTTGATGTTTCTCCTATTCTGTGGGGTTATGGGCAATGGAATGGGCATAGTCTCCTTGGAGAGAGCAGGACAGTCCTGTGGTGTGGCTCCAGAGGCCCCAGCCTGGCGGCTGTGTGGGCCAGGGCTGTGGGGACAGACATCCAAAAACACAAACTCGGCTGAGGTTTGGGGCTGAGGTTATGGCAGGAGTGATCTACAGTCCGTGAGGGGAGCTCATTGTGATTAGAAAGTAAGGCGAGTGAGAGGCGGTCGTTCAGGCTTATGTCTCTGGATGTTGTATTCATGATGGTCATTTAATGTAAGCATGGTCTCATGGGCCATGGAAGTCTCCCTCTCTGGTGATTTGTCCGGCTCCCAAGAGATTGGGGTCATTTTGTGGGAAGGGAGGAGTCCTGTTTTCTGCCTCATGTGTCCCCACAATAGAGGGATTCTAGAGCAGAGCACTGGGTACATACAACTGGAATACCCACCCTCTGGTTAGGCCTGGGGTCCTATGGGCATGGCAAGCCCATATGCAGATTCTTGGTCCAGCCACTGAGAGACGTTACTTGAATAGTGGACTCATGCTGAGGGTCACAATGTGTGTTTGTGCCCAAGGTGGTCCTCAATATTGGGTGGGACCTCATTGAGCTTGCAGGTTTCTCCTACAGTGAACCTTGGACATGCCAACCTCAGGGTTTCTTGCCATGGGGAAGGAGGAGTTTTGATTTCTGCATCACGTTCACCTCTGGGCACTAATTGGAGATAAGGTCTAGGTTCTGAAGCCTGAAAACCGAGGTTTGGAAGAGATGACGACCTAAGGCCATGGCGGGTCCGATGTGTTCAGTTTGGGGCCAGCTTTCTAGGTGTCGTTCAGGAGGTCTGCACTCAGGCTGTGCCAGACAGGGCATTCGTGCCCAGATACGCTGTATAATTGGGGTACAGTTGAGTGGCATGCAGAAGATAATTATTTGGGGTTTCTCCGTAGCCCCATAAGGCAAAGTCTTTCTTCTGGAGGGCAGGCAGAGTGCTGCATTCTGGCTCCGGAACTGCCAAACTGGAGGCCTTGCGGCCAGGAATGCAAGGATGTAAGTCTGAGAACTGAAGCTTTGCTTTGGTTTCAGGGCGAGGAAATGGCAGGCACACTCTGCAGAGCTGAATTTAGATTTCATGCATCTGAGGTCAGGGCGAGGTTCATATATTGGCTCAGGTTGGAGTTTCTGTCCATGATGGCCCCTTCATGAAGGGGGGTCATCACACCGCCATTGGTGTTTTCCCATGATGGCAGTAGTGAGATGCTCCAAACCACAAGGATTTTCTGCGGGTCATTTGAAACCTGTTGGATGGCTCCAGGACATCCCATATGGAACAATTGCAGAGCAGGGTTCTAAGGATGGATGCCTGGGCATCCGGCCTTGCATTCCAATTGTCTCCTAGCGAAACGGCACGTTTGATTGCTGCCTATGATGTAGCAGCCGAGGGGGCTGAGTTGAAATGCATTCTCCTGAGGATCGGTCATAATGTGGGATTATGTCCATGGAGACCTTGGAATGGGGCAGTGGCACCAGGGCTCTGAAGGATGCTCCTAACCAGAGGTTTTGACACAGCTCCAAGAAGCATTTTTCCCATGGGGAAACAAGATTTGTTCTCATTGGTGCTTCAGTAACCCCCAATATGCTGGTATTGGAAACCAGAACTCTGAGGAGAGATGCCTGGAAACCAAGGCAATGGATCTGATTAGGGCCTGGGGCCTGTCTGGTTTAATCTTCTTCTCTCGGTTCATCTGTCTATGGGATTGAGTGGAGGTAGTTCCTCAGCTGGTGTCAGATTGCCCCTATTTGTCCTGGGCAGTCTACACTATTGGGATGGCCACTTTGACTTTGGAGGTTACTCCTAATTTGCAAGTTTGTGGCCAATGAAATGGGCAGAATTCCTTTGGGGAGGGAAGGCACAATCCTGAGGTGTGGCTCTAGGGGCTCAAGCATGGAGGGTGTGTGGGTCAGAGCTGTGGGGACAGAAGTCTGAAAACAGAAACTCGTCTTAGGTTTGGGGACATAGGTATGGGAGGCCCGATCTACAGACCTTGAGCAGAACTCTTCAGGATATGAACAAAGAGTGAGTGTGAGGCATTTGCTCAGGCTTTTGACTCTGGATTTTGTGTCACTGATGGCCGTGGAATGTAGGGGCGTCCTCATGGACCATGGGTGAGACTTCCTCTATGGGGATTTGGATGATCCCAATATTTTGGGGTCATTCCGTGGGATGGGAGGAGTCCATTCTGTTTTTTTTTTTTTTTTTTTTTTTTTTTTTTTTTTTTTTTTTTTACCTCAGGTGTGCCACTAAAGAGGGATTCCAGAGCAGAACCCTGGGAAGGGGCGACTGGACAACCCGAACTCTGTATAAGATTGGGGGCCTAAGGGCATGGCAATCCCCATATGGGGTACCTTGGTCCAGCCACTGAGAGGTCTTACTTGAGTACAGTGCTCACACTGAGGGTCACAATGCATGTTTGTGCCCAATGTAGGCATCAAGCATGGGCGGGGACTCATGGGCCATGCTTGATTCTCCTACACTGAACTTTGGACAACATACGAACCACAAGGTTTCTTTCCATGGGGAAGGAGGAATTCTGATTTCTGCATCATGTTCACGCCTGGGCAGTGACTGGAGATAAGATCTAAGTTCTGAATCCAGAAAATCGAGGTTGGGATGAGATGATAACCTAAGGTCATGGAGGGTCCGATGTGCTCAGTGTGCGGTCAGCTTTCTGGGTGTTGTTCAGGAGGTATGGATTAAGGCTGTGTCAGACAATGCATTAGTGCCCAGGTTAGAATGTATAATTTGGGTACAGTTGAGTTCCATGTAGGTTCATCCTCATTTATTGTGTCAGGGAAGCTCACTGGGGCAACATTTTTCTTCTGGTGGGCAGGCAGAGTGCAGCATTGTGGGTCCAGAATTGCCAAACTTGAGGGCGTCGGGACCAGGAGTGTGAGGACGTAAGTCTGAGATCATAAGCTAAACTTAAGTTTCAGGGCGAGGGCACGGCAGGCACCCTCTGCAGATCCGAATCAAAATCTCATTCATCTGAAGTCAGGACGAGGATCAGACTTAGGCGCAGGTTGGAGTTTCTGTCCATGATGGCCCCTTCATCAAAGGGGTGGAATCTCGAGGCCATGGAGGTTTTCCCACGTTGGGAGTTGTGGGATGCTCCAAACTGCAAGGATTCCTTCTGCGGGAAAATTGAGAACTGTTGGATGGCTCCAGGACATCCCATATGGAATGACTCCAGAGCCAGGTTCTAAGGATGGATGCCTGAGCAGACTGCCTCTTACACCAATTGTCTCCCTGCCACAAGACAGGTACGATCTGATGGCTATGCAGGAGCAATCGTGGGAGCTGAGTTGAAATGGACTCTCCTGAAGATGGGTCTTAATGTGTGTTTGTGTCCATGAGGACGTTGGAATGGGGTGGTGGCCCCAGGGCTCTAAAGGATTCTAACCGGAGATTTTGAAACAACTCGAAAGAGCAAGTTTTCCATGTGGAGACAAGATTTGTTCTAATTGGTGCCTCAGGAAACCCACATATGCTGGTATTAGAACCAGGCCTCTGAGGAGAGATACATAGAAACCACAGCAATGCATCCAATTAGGTCCTAGGAGCCTCTCTGGTTCAATCTTCTTCTCTGTCGACATCTGTCTATTTTATGAAATGGAGGTAATTGCTCAGCTGGTGTCAGACCGCTCCTGTTTGTCCGGGCGGCCTACACTATAGGGATGGCCTCGGGGACTTTGGAGGTTTCTCCTAAATTGTATGATTATGGACAATGGCATGGGCAGAATTCCTGTGGAGTGGGCAGGCACAGACCTGATGTGTGGCTCCAAGAGCCCAGCCTTGAGGGTGTGTGGGCAAGGACTGTGGGGACAGATGTCTGAAAACACAAACTCAGCTTAGGTTTTGGGACGTAGGTATGGCAGGTCCGATTTACAGACTATGAGGAGAACTTTTTGGGATATGAATAAAGGGTGAAAGTGTGACACTTGTCAGGCTTTTGCCCCTGGATTTTGTGTCAATGATGGCTGTGGAATATCAAGGAGTCCTCATGGGCCATGGAAGAGTGTTTCTCTCTGTGGATTTGGCCAGATCCCAATTGTTTTGGGTTAATCTGTGGGATTCAGTTTTGTTAACTAAGGTGTCCCACCAAAAGAGGGATTCCAGAGCAGAGCCCTGGACAACAAGAAATCTAACTAAAAATACGGGCCTAGGGGCATGGCAAGCCCAATATGCCTTCTAATGGTCCAGCCACTGAGAGGCCTTCATTGAGGACAGAACTCATGCTGAGGGTCACAATGCGTGTTTATGCCCTCGTGGTACTCAAGCATGGGTGGGGACTCATGGTGCATGCTTGTTTCTCCTACACTGAATGATAGTCAACATGTCAACCACATGAGTTCTTGCCATGGGGAAGTATTAATTCTGATTTCTGCATGTCATTCACCCCTGGGCAGTGATTGGAGATAAGGTCTAGGTTGTGAAGTCTGAAAACCGAGGTTGGGAAGAGATGACGACCTAAGACCATGTTGGGTCCGATATGCTCAGCGTGGAGCCAGCTGTCTGGGTGTTGGTCGGGAGGTCCAAGCTTGGGCTGTGTCAGACAGGGCCTTAGTGCCCAGGGTAGATTGTATAATTGGGGTACAACTGAGTGCCGTGCAGGTTGATCTTTATTTGGCATTTCTGGGTAGCCCCAAGGGCAATGTTTTTCTTCTGGAGAACAGGCAGAGTGCTGCATTGTGGCTCCGGAATTTCCAAAGTGGATGCCTTGTGGACGGGGAGTGTGAGGACGGAAGTCTGAGAACACATGTTAGGCGTAGGTTCTGGGCGAGGGCACGGCAGGCACCCTCTGCAGATCTGAATCGGGATATCATGAATCTGAAGTCAGGGCGAGGTTCAAACCTAGGCTTAGGTTTGAATTTCTGTCCATTCTGGCCACTTTATGAAGGGGACAGCATCTCCAGTCCATGGAGGTTTACCCACAATGGAAGTTGTGAGATGCTCCAAACAACAAAGATTCCTTCTGATCAACAATTGAGACCTTTTGTATCACTCCAGTACATACCATACAGAATGACACCAGAGCAGGGATCTAAGGATGGATGCATGGGAAGCCCGCCTCACATTGCAGTTGTCTCCTAGCAAATAGACAGGTTTGATATGCTGGCTCTGTCAGAGCAACCAAGGGGGCTGAGTTGAAATGGACTCTCCTGAGGATGGATGCTAATGTGGGTTTGTGTCCATGGAGACCTTGGAATGGGGCGTTGGTGCATGGGCCCTGAAGGATTCTCCTAACCGGAGGTTTTGAGACATCTCCAAAGGACAAGTTTCCCATGTGGAGACGAGATTTGTTCTGATTGGTGCCTCAGGAAACCCCCATATACTGTTATTGGAATATAGGCCTCTGAAGAGAAATAACTGGAAACCAAAGCAATGGCTCCATTTAGAGCCTAGGGGCCTGTCCGGTTGAATCTTCTTCTCTGTGTACATCCATCTAAGGTATTAGTGGAGTTAGATGCTCAGCTGGTGTCAGATGGCCCTTGTTTGTCCCAGGCGGCCTACACTATTGTGAAGGCCTTGGGGACTTTGGAGGTTTCTCCTAATTTTATGATTATGGACAATGGAATGGGCAGAATTCCCGTGGAGAGGGAAGGCACAGTTTTGATGTGGCTCCAGGGGCCCCAGCCTGCAGGGTGTGTGCACCAGGACTGTGGAGACAGAAGTCTAAAACACAAACTCAGTTTAGGTTTAGGGACGTAGGTCTGGCAGGCCCGATCTACAGACCGTGAGGAGAATTCTTCCGGATATGAAGAAAGAGAGATTGTGAGGCACTTGTTCAGGCTTTTGTTTCTGGATTTTGTGTCAACGATGGGCGTGGAATGTCGGGGAGGCCTCATGGGCCATGGACGAGTCTTCCGCTCTGTGGATTTGGCCCGATTCCAATTGTTTTGGGTCAAACTGTGGGATGGGAGGAGTCCTTTCAGTTTTGTTACCTCAGGTGTCCCACCAAAAGAGGGATTCCAAAGCCGAGCCCTGGGGAGGGGAGACTGGACAACCAGAAATCTGGTTAAAAATTGGGGCCTAGGGGCATTGCAAGCCCAATATGCTGTCTTTTGGTCCAGCCGCTGAGAGGCCTTACTTGAGAACTGGGCTCACGTTGAGGGTCACAATGCATGTTTGTGACCGACTTGGTCCTCAAGCATCTGCAGGGCCTCATGGGCCACACTGGTTTCAACTACACTTTACGTTGGACAACATGCCAACCACAAGGTTTCTTGCCATGGGGAAGGAGTTCTGATTCCTGCATCATGTTCAACCCTGGGTGGTGACTGGAGATAAGGTTTAGGATCTGAAGCCTGAAAACCGAGGTTGGAAAGAGATGATGACCTAAGGCCATGGCGGGTCCGATGTGCTCAGTGTGTGGCTAGCTGGGTGGGTGCGAGCCAGGAGGTTCAGTCTCAGGCTGTGCCAGAAAGGGCAGTAGTGCACAGGGCAGCCTGTATAATTGGGGTCCAGTCAAGTGGCATGCAGGTTGATCCTCATTTGGGGAATCTGGGTAGCCCCAGAGGGCAAAGTTTTTCTTCCGGAAAGCAGGCAGAGTGCTGCCTTGTAGTTCTGGAATTGCCAAACTGGAGGGCTTGTGGGCCAGGAATGTGAGGATGGAAGTTGAGAACACAAACTAGACTTACGTTTCTGGGCAAGGGCACGGCAGGCACACTCTGCAGAGCTGAATCAAGATGTCCTGCATCTGAAGTCAGGGCGAGGATCAGACGATCGCTCAGGTTGGAGCTTCTGTCCCTGATGGCCCCTTCATGAAGCACAGGGGGCGGGATCACGAGGCCATGGAGGTTTTCCCACGATGGGAGTTGTGAGATGCTCCAAACAGTAAAGATTCTTCTGCGGGACTATTGAGACCTGTTGGTTGGCTCCAGGACTTCCCATACAGCATAATTCTGAGAATGGTTCTAAGTATGGATGTCTGGGAAGCCTGCCTCTCATTCCAATCATCTCCTAGCGACAAGACTGGTTAGATGTGCTGGATCAGGGGGAGCAACTGAGGGGGCTGAGTTGAAATGGACTCTCCTGTGGATGGGTCCTAATGTGGGTGTGTCTCCATGGAGACCTTGGAATGAGGCGCTGGCACCGGGAACCTGAAATGTCCTTCTAACCAGAGGCTTTGAGAGAGCTCCAACATGCAAGTTTCCCATGTGTAAACGAGATTTGTTCTGATGGGTGCCTCAGGAAAAGCCCTCAGCTGGTATTGGAAACCAGGCTTTTGAAGAGACATGCCTGTAAACCAAAGCTATGGATCCCATTATGGCCTGGGGTCCTGTCTGGTCAATCTTCTTCTCTGGGGACATCCATCTATGGTATGAGTGGAGGTAGATGCTCAGCTGGTGTCAGACGGCCCTTTTTTGTCCCGGACAACCTACACCATTGGTATGGCCTCAGGGAATTTGGAGGTTTCTCCTAATTTGTATGGTTTTGGATAATGGAATGGGCAGAATTCCCATGGATTGGTAAGGCACAGTCCTAATGTGTGGTTCCAGGGGCCCAGCCTGGAGGGTGTGTGGCCCAGGACTTTGAGGACAGAACTCAAAAAACACAAACTCAGCTTAGGTTTGGGGACGTAGGTATGGCACGGCCGAACTACAAATCATGAGAAGAACACTTCAGGATATGAAGAAAGAGCGAGTCTGAGGCGCTTGCTCAGGCTTTTGTCTCTGGATTTTGTATCAGCGATGGCCGTTGAATGTCGGGGAGGCCTCATGGGCCATGGACGAATCTTCCTCTCTGTGGATTTGGCCCTATCCCAATTCTTTTTCGTGAATCTGTGGAATGGGAGGACTCCTTTAAGGTTTGTTACCTGAGGTGTCCCACCAAAAGAGGAATTCCAAAGCAGAGCCCTGGGCAAGAGTGAAGGGACAACCCGAACTTGGTTAAAAATTGGGGTCTAGGGGCATGGCAAGCCCAATATGCTCTTTCTTCATGCAGCCACTGAGAGGCCTTGCCTGAGGACCGGGCTCAGGCTGAGGGTCACAATGTGTGTTTGAGACCAATGTGGCCCTCAAGCGTGGGCTGGGTCTCATGTGCCACACTGGTTTCAACTACACTGAAAGTTGGACAACATGCCAACCACGAGGTTTCTTGCCAAGGGAACAATTTCGGATTTCTGCAACATTTTCAAACCTGGGCAGTGATTGGAGATAAGGTCAAGGTTCTGAAGCCTGAAAACCGAGGTTGGGTAGAGATGACGACCTATGGCCATGGCGGGTCCGATGTGCTCAGTGTGTGGCCAGCTGTCTGGGTGGGGCCAGGAGTTCCAGGCTCAGGCTGTGTCAGAATGGGCGTTTGTGCCCACTTCAGCCTATATATTTGGTGTACAGCCAAATGGCGTGCAGGTTGATCCTCATTTGGGGTTTCTGGGTAGCCCCAGAGGGCAATGTTCTTCTTCCAGGGAGCAGGCAGAGTGCCGCATTGTACTTCTGGATTGCCAAACTGGAGGGCTTATGGGCCGGTAGTCTGAGGACGGAACTCCGAGAACACAAGCAAGGCTTAGGTTTTATGTGTGAGGACATGGCAGACCTGAATCGAGATCTCTTGCACCTGAAGTCAGGTTGAGCATCAGACGATGCCTCAGGTTTGACTTTCTGTCCCTGATGGCCCCTTCATAAAGGGGGGGAATCACGAGGCCGTGGGGGTTTTCCCACCATGGGAGTTGTGAGAAGCTCCAAACTGCAAAGATTCTACTGTGGGACAATTGAGACCAGTTGGTTGGCTCCAAGCCAACGATTCTGAGCAGGGTTCTAAGGATGGATGGCTGGGTAGCCCACCTCGCATTCCAATATTCTCCTAGCTACAAGACAGGCTAGATCTGTTGGATCTCGGGGAGCAACCGAGGAGGCTGAGTTTAAATGGACTCTCCTGTGGATGGGTCCTAATATGTTTTTGTGTCTATGGAGACTCTGGCATTAAGCGGTGGCACTAGGGCCCTGAAGGCTTCTCCTAAACAGAGGTTTGACACAGGTCCACCATGCAAGTTTCCCATGTGTAGAGGAGATTTGTTCTGATGGGTGAGTCAAGAAACAGCCATATTCTGGTATTGAAATCCAGGCCTCTGAGGAGAGATGCCTGGAAACCAAAGCAATGGATCCGATTAGTGCCTAGGGGCCTGTTGGTTTCTTTTTACCTCGGGCGACATCTATCTATGGGTCAGAGTGCAGGTAGGTGCTCAGATGAACTCAGATTGCCCGTGTTTGTCCTTGGAAGCCAACACTATGGGATGGCCTCAGGGAATTTAAAGGTTTATACTTTTAGTTGCGTTGTCGCCATTGGAATGGGCTCACACAATTCCCTTGCGAGGGCAAGAACAGTCCTCAGGTTTGGCTTCAGGGGCCTGAGCCTATAGGGTGTGTAAGCCAGGGCTGTTTGGACAGTTGTCTGAAAACACAAACTCGACTTCTGTTTCGGGTCATAGGTAGGGCAGGACTGATCTACAGACCATGAGGAGAACATTTCGGTATATGAAAAAAAAGCGAGTGTGAGGCTATTGCTCATGTTTTTGTCTCTGCATATCATGTCACTCATGGTCGTGAAATTTCCGGGTGACTTCATGGGAAATGGACGAGTCTTACTCTCTGGGGATTTGGCCTCTTCCAAAGAGGTTGGGGTCATTCTGTGGGATGGAAGAAGTCGTTTTTTTTTTTGTTGTTGTTGTTGCTTTGTTTTGTTTCATTTTTTAACCTCCGTTGTCCCACCACATGAGGAATTCCAGAGTAGAGCTCTGGGGAGGGGTGACTGAACAACCAGAAATCTGCTTAAAAATTGGGGCCTAGGGCTATGTCAAGCCCATTATGACATCTAGTGATCCAGGCTCTGAGAGGACTTACTAGAGGACAGGACTCACCCTGAGGGTCACAATGCATATTTATGCCCTCGTCGCACTCAAGAATAGGCGGGCCTCAGGGTGAATGCTAGTTTCTCCTACAATGAACGTTGGACAACATGCCAACCACAAGGTTTCTTGCCATGTGTAAGGAGAAGTTCTGATTTCTGCATCACACTCACCCCCAGGCAGAGATAAAGTCTAGTTTCTGAGGCCTGAAAACTGAGGTAGGGAAGAGATGAGGACCTAAGGCCATGGCGAGTCTGATGTGCTCAGTGTGCGGTCAGCTGTCTGGGTGTTGGTCAGGAAGTCCGGGCTCAGGTTGTGTCAGACAGTGCATTAGTGCCCAGGTTAGACTATATAATTCGGGCAAAGTCGAGTACCGTGTAGGTTTATCTTCATATAAGGTGCCTTGGCAGCTCTTTAGGCAATATTTTTTTTCCAGAAAGCAGGCCATGTGCTTAATTGTGGGACCGGATTTACCAATCATGAGGGCTTTGAGGCCAGGAGAGTGAGGTCGGAATTCTGAGAACAAAAGTTATACTTGGGCTAAGGGCAAGGGCACGGCAGGTACCCCCTGCAGATCTGAACCAATATCTCATCCATTTCAAGTCAGGGAGAGAATTAGACTTTGGCTTAGGTTGGAGTTTCTGTGCCTGACGGCTCCTTTATGAAGGGAGCGGAATCTCGTGTCCATGGAGTTTTTCCCACGTGGGAGTTGTGGGTTGCCCCCTTCAAGAATTCCTTCTGCGGGACAATTGAGACCTTTGGGCAGCTCCAGGACATCCCATATGGAGTGACTCCATAGCACCGTTCGAGGGAGGATGCCTGGGAAGCCAGCCTCGCATTCCAATTGTCTCCTAGCAACAAGCCAGTTTAGATCTGATGGCTCTGCGGGAGCAACCGGGGTGACTGACTTGAAATGGACTTTCCTCAAGATGGGTCCTAATGTGTCTTTGTGTCCTTGGGGCCTTGGAATGGGGCCGTGGCACCGGGACCCTGAAGTATTCTCCTAAGCTTTTGACAGAGCTCGATGCACATGTTTCCTTGTGGAGACGAGATTTGTTCTGATTGCTACCTCAGGAAAACACCTATGCTGGTATTGGAATCCAGGCTTTTGAGGAGACATGCCTCTCACCAAAGCAATGGATCAGATTGGCCAGGGTCCTGTCTGGTTCAATCTTCTTCTCTGGGGACATCCATCTATGGTATGAGTGGAGGTTGATGCTCAGCTGCTATCAGACCGCGCTTGTATGTCACGGGCGACATGCCCTATTGGGATGGCCTCAGGGATTTGGAGGGTTCTCCTAATTTTACTGTTTTTGAGAATGGCATCGGCAGAGTTCCCATGGATTGGGTAGGCACAGTCCTTATGTGTGGCTCCAGGGACCGCAGCCTGGAGGGTGTGTGGCCCAGGACTTTGAGGACAGAAGTCTGAAAACATAAACTCAGCTTAGGTTTGGAGACGTAGGTATGGCAGGCCCGATCTATAAACCATGAGAAGAACTCTTCAGGATATGAAGAAAGAGCGAGTCTGAGGTGCTTGTTCAGTCTTTTGTCTCTAGATTCGGTATCAGCGATGGCCGTGGATTGTCTGGGAAACCTCATGGGCCATGGTCGAATCTTCCTCTCTGTGGAATTGGACCGATCCCAATTCTTTTTCGTCAATCTGTGGAATGGGAGGTCTCCTTTCAGGTTGGTTACCTTAGGTGTCCCGCCAAAAGAGGAATTCCAAAGAAGAGCCCTGGGGAAAAGCGAAGGGACAACCCGAACTATGGGTAAAATTTGGGGCCTAGGGGCATGGCAAGCCCAATATGCTGTCTCTTCATCCAGCCACTGAGAGGCCTTACCTGAGGACTGGGATCAGGCTGAGCGTCACAATGTGTGTTTGTGACAATGTGGCCCATAAACATGGGCGGGGCCTCATGGGCCACACTGGTTTCAACTACACTGAACATTGGAAAACATGCCAACCACATGGTTTCTAGCCACGGGGAAGGAGTTGTGATTTCTGCATCACTTACAAGCCTGGGCAGTGATTGGAGATAAGGTCTAGGTTCTGAGACTTGACAACCGAGGTTGGGAAGAGATGACGACCTAAGGACATGGCTCGTCCGGCGTTCTCAGTGTTCGACCAGCTTTCTGGGTGGGGCCAGGAAGTCCAGGCTCAGGCTGTGTCAGAAAGGGCAATAGTGCCTAGGTCATCCTATATATTTGGGGTACAGTCGAATGGCATGCAGGTTGATCCTCATTTGGAGTTTCTGGGTAGCCCCACAGGGCTATGTTTTTCTTCCTGAAGGCTGGCAGAGTGCTGCATTATAGTTCTGGTTTGCAAACTGGAGGGCTTGTGGGCCAGTAGTCTGAAGACGGAAATCTGATAACACAAGCTAGGCTTAGGTTTCTGGGTGAGGACAAGGCAGGAACAATCTACAGACCTGAATCGAGATCTCGTGCTTCTGAAGTCAGGGTGAGGATCAGAAGATCGCTCAGGTTGGTGTTTCTGTCCCTGATGGCCCCTTCATGAAGGGGCGGGGTCTCGAGTTCGTGGGGGTTTTCCCACGATGTTAGTTGTGAGAAGGTCCAAACTGCAAAGATTCTTGTGCAGGACAATTGAGACATGTTGGTTGGCTCCAGGCCAACGATTCCGAGCAGGGTTCTAAGGATGGATGCCTGGGTAGCCCACCTTGCATTCCAATTGTGTCCTAGCAACAAGACAGGTTATATCTGCTGGATCTGGGCGAGCAATCTGGATCTGGGTTGAAATGGACTCTCCTGTGGATGGATCCTAATATGTTTTTGTGTCTATGGAGACCTTGGAATGAAGGGGTGGCACTGGGGTCCTGAAGGGTTTTTTTCAAACAGAGGCTTTGACACAGCTCCAACGTGCAAGTTTCCCATATGTAGATGAGATTTGTTCTGACGGATGAGTCAGGAAACAGCCATATGCTGGTATTGAAATCCAGGCCTCTGAGGAGAGATGACTGGATACCACAGCTATGGATCCGAATAGTGCCTAGGGGCCTGTTCGTACATTTTTACCTCTGGGGACATCAGTCTATGCGTCTGAGAGCATGTAGGTGCTCAGATGGGCTCAGATTGCCCCTGTTTGTCCTGGGAAGCCACCACTATTGGGATGGCCTCAGGGAGTTTGGAGGTTTATCCTATTAGTAGGTTGTGGCCATTGGAATGGGCACATACAATTCCCTTGTAGAGGGCAAGTACAATCCTCAGGTTTGGCTCCAGGGGCCTGAGCCTGTAGGGTGTGTAGGCAGAGCTGTTTGGACAGTCTGAAAACACAAACGCGGCTTATGTTTCAGGTCATAGGTATGGCAGGATTGATCTACAGACCATGAGCAGAACTCTTTGGGATATGAATAAGGGGCGAGTGTGAGGCTCGTGCTCAAGTTTTTGTCTCTGGATATCGTGTCACTCATGGTCGTGAAATTTCCTGGTGACTTCATGGGAAATGGACGAGTCTTACACTCTGGGGGTTTGGCCCCGTCCAAGGAGTTTTGGGTCATTCTGGGGATGGAAGAAGTCCGTTTTGTTGTTGTTGTTGATTTGCCTTGTTTTGTTTTTTAACCTCAGGTGTCGCACCAAATGGGGGATTCCAGAGTAGAGCCCTGGGGAGGGCCGACCGGACAACAAGAAATGTGGTTAAAAATTGTGGCCTAGGGACATGTCAAGCCCATTATGACTTCTAATGGTCGAGCCACTGAGAGGACTTACTAGAGCACAGGACTCACGCTGAGGGTCACAATGCGTGTTTATGCCCACTTCGCAAACAAGAATGGGCAGGGCCTCATGGTGAATCCTGGTTTCTCGTACACTGAACGTTGGACAACATGCCAACCACAAGGTTTCTTGCCATGGGTAAGGAAGAGTTCTGATTTCTGCATCACAGGCACCACTGGGCAGTGATTGGAGATAAGGTCTAGGTTCTGAAGCCTAAAAACTGAGGTAGGGAAGATATGATGACCTAAGGCCATGGCGGGTCTGATGTGCTCAGTGTGCGGTCAGCTGTCTGGGTGTTGGTCAGGAGTTCCGGGCTCAGGTTGTGTCAGAGAGTGCATTAGTGCCCAGTTTAGACTATATACTTTGGGTACAGTCGAGTGCCATGTAGATTTATCCTCATATAAGTTGTCTGGGCAGCTCATTAGGCAAAATTTGTTTTCTAGAGAGCAGGCAGAGTGCTTAATTGTCGGTCCGGAATTTTAAACTTGAGGGATTCGTGTCCAGGAGTGTGAGGACGGAAGTCTGAGAACACAAGCTAGACTTGGGTTTCAGGGCGAGGACACGGCAGGTACCACTGTAGATCTGAACCTATATCTGATGCATCTGAAGTCAGGGCGAGGATCAGACGTTGGCTCAGGTTGGAGTTTCTGTGCATGACGGACCCTTCATGAAGGGAGCGGAATCTCAAGGCCATGGAGTTTTTCCCATGTTGGGAGTTGTGGGATGCCCACTTCAAGGATTCCTTCTGCGGGACAATTGAGACCTGTTGGGCAGCTTCAGGACATCCCATATGGAATGACTCCAGGGTACTGTTCGAGGTTGGATGCCTGGGAAGCCGGCCTCGCATTCCAATTGTCTCCCAGCAACAAGACAGTTTAGATCTGATGGCTCTGCGGGAGAAACCGGGGTGGCTGACTTGAAATGGACTTTCCTGAGGATGGGTCCTAATGTGTGTTTGTGTCCATGAGGGCCTTAAAATGGGGCGGTGGCACCGAGACCCTGAAGTATTCTCCTAAGCTTTTGACATAGCTCGATGCACAAGGTTCCTTGTGGAGACGAGATTTGTTTTGATGGGTGCCTCAGGAAAACATCTATGCTGGTATTGGAATCCAGGCTTTTGAGGAGACATGCCTGTAACCCAAAGCAATGTATCCGATTATGGCCTAGGTTCCTGTCTGGTTCAATCTTCTTCTCAGGGGACATCCATCTATGGTATGAGTGGAGGTAGATGCTCAGCTGTTATCAGACCGCCCTTGTTTGTCCCGGGCGACCTGCACTATTGGGATGGCCACAGCGATTTGTAGGGTTCTCCAAATTTTACTGTTTTGGACAATGGCATCGGCAGAATTCCCATGGATTGGGTAGGCACAGTCCTACTGTGTGACTCCAGGGGCCCCAGCCTGGAGGGTGTGTGGCCCAGGACTTTGAGGACAGAAGTCTGAAAACACAAACTCAGCTTAGGTTTGGGGACTTAGGTATGGCAGGCCTGATCTATAAACCATGAGAAGAACTCTTCCGGATATGAAGAAAGAGTGAGTCTGAGGGGCTTGCTCAGGCTTTTGTCTCTGGATTTTGTATCAGAGATGGCCGTGGAATGTTGGGGAGGCCTCATGGGCCATGGACGAATCTTCCTCTCTGTGGATTTGGCCCGATCCCAATTGTTTTTCGTCAATCTGTGGAATGGGAGGACTCCTTTCAGGTTTGTTACCTCAGGTGTACCGCCAAAAGAGGAATTCCAAAGAAGAGCCCTGGGGAAAAGTGAAGGGAGAACCCGAACTATGGGTAAAATTTGGGGCCTAGGGGCATGGCATGCCCAATATGCTATCTCTTCATCCAGCCACTGAGAGGCCTTATTGAGGACTGGGATCAGGGTGAGGGTCACAATGTGTGGTTTTGACCAATGTGGCCCGCAAACATGAGCGGGGCCTCATGGGCCACCCTGGTTTCAACTACACTGAACGTTGGACAACATGCCAACCACATGGTTTCTTGCCACGGGGAAGGAGTTGTGATTTCTGCATCACTTTCAAGCCTGGGCAGTGATTGGAGATAAGGTCTAGGTTCTGAAACTTGACAACCGAGGTTGGGAAGAGATGACGACCTAAGACCATGGCGGGTCCGATGTGCTCAGTGAGCGGCCAGCTTTCTGTGTGGGGCCAGGTAATCCAGGCTCAGGCTGTGTCAAAAAGGGCAATAGTGCTCAGGTCAGCCTATATATTTGGGGTACAGTCGTATGGCGTGCAGGTTGATCCTCATTTGGAGTTTCTGGGTAGCCCCAGAGGGCAATGTTTTTCTTCCTGAGGGCAGGAAGAGTGCTGCATTATAGTTCTGGTTTTCAAACTGGAGGCTTGTGGGCCAGTAGTCTGAGGAAGGAAATCTGAGAACAAGCTAGGCTTAGGTTTCTGGGTGAGGACAAGGCAGGAACAATCTACAGACCTGAATCGAGATCTCGTGCTTATGATGTCAGGGCGAGGATCAGAAGATCGCTCAGGTTGGAGTTTCTGTCCCTGATGGCCCTTCATGAAGGGGTGGGGGGGTCATGAGGCCGTGGGGGTTTTCCCACGATGTTAGTTGTGAGAAGCTCCAAACTGCAAAGATTCTTCTGCAGGACAATTGAGACCTGTTGGTTGGCTCCAGGGCAACGATTCCGAGCAGGGTTCTAAGGATGGATGGCTGGGTAGCCCACCTCGCATTCCAATTGTGTCCTAGCAACAAGACAGGTTAGATCTGCTGGATCTGGGGGAGCAATCCAGGAGGCTGAGTTGAAATAAACTCTCCTGTGGATGGGTCCTAATGTCTTTTTGTGTCTATGGAGACCTTGGAATGTAGCGGTGGCACTGGGGTCCTGAAGGGTTTTTCCAAACAGAGGCTTTGACACAGCTCCAACGTGCAAGTTTCCCATATTTAGATGAGATGTTTTCTGATGGGTGAGTCAAGAAACAGCCATACGCTGGTATTGAAATCCAGGCCTCTGAGGAGAGATGACTGGATACCACAGCAATGGATCCGAATAGTGCCTAGGGGCCTGTTCGTTCCTTTTTACCTCTGGGGACATCAGTCTATGCGTCTGAGTGCAGGTAGGTGCTCAGATGAGCTCAGATTGCCCCTGTTTGTCCTGGGAAGCCACCACTATTGGGATGGCCTCAGGCAGTTTGGAGGTTTATCCTATTCGTAGGGTTGTGGCCATTGGAATGGGCACATACAATTCCCTTGGAGAGGGCAAGTACAGTCCTCAGGTTTGGCTCCAGGGGCCTGAGCCTGTAGGGTGTGTAGGCCAGAGCTGTTTGGACAGTTGTCTGAAAACACAAACGCTGCTTATGTTTCGGGTCATAGGTATGGCAGGTCTGATCTACAGACCATGAGGAGAACTCTTCAGGATATGAAAAAAGGGCGAGTGTGAGGCTCGTGCTCAAGTTTTTGTCTCTGGATATCGTGTCACTCATGGTCGTGAAATTTCCGGGTGACTTCATGGGAAATGGACGAGTCTTACTCTCTGGGGTTTTGCCCCGTCCCAAGAGTTTTGGGTCATTCTGGGGATGGAAGAAGTCCGTTTTGTTGTTGTTGTTGTTGTTGATTTGTTTTGTTTTGTTTTTTAACCTCAGGTGTCTCACCAAATGAGGTATTCCAGAGTAGAGCCCTGGGGAGGGCCAACCGGACAACCAGAAATCTGGTTAAAAATTGTGGCCTAGGGACATGTCAAGCCCATTATGACATCTAATGGTCGAGCCACTGAGAGGACTTACTAGAGCACAGGACTCACGCTGAGGGTCACAATGCGTGTTTATGCCCTCTTCGCACTCAAGAATTGGCGGGGCCTCTGGGTGAATGCTGGTTTCTCCTACACTGAACGTTGGACAACATGCCAACCACAAGGTTTCTTGCCATGGGTAAGGACAAGGTCTGATTTCTGCATCACAGGTACCCCTGGGCAGTGGTTGGAGATAAGGTCTAGATTCTGAAGCCTGAAAACAGAGGTAGGGAAGAGATGATAACCTAAGGCCATGGCGGTTCTGATGTGCTCAGTGTGCGGTCAGCTGTCTGGGTGTTGGTCAGGAGGTCCGAGCTCAGGTTGTGTCAGACAGTGCATTAGTGCCCAGGTTAGACTATATACTTTGGGTATAGTCGAATGCCATGTAGATTTATCCTCATATAAGGTGCCTGGGCAGCTCATTAGGCCAAATTTTTTTTCTAGAGGGCAGGCAGAGTGCTGCATTGTGGGTCTGGAATTGCGAAACTTCTGGGCTTCGGGGCCAGGAGCGTGAGGACGGAAGTCTGAGAACACAAGCTAGACTTGGGTTTCAGGGCCAGGGCACGGCAGGTACCCCTTTAGATCTGAACCTATATCTCATGCATCTGAAGTCAGGGCGAGGATCAGACGTTGGCTCAGGTTGGAGTTTCTGTGCATGACGGCCCCTTCATGAAGGGAGCGGAATCTCGAGGCCATGGAGGTTTTCCCACGTTGGGAGTTGTGGGATGCCCCCTTCAAGGATTCCTTCTGCGGGACAATTGAGACTTGTTGGGCAGCTCCAGGACATCCCATATGGAATGACTCCAGGTCACCGTTCGAGGATGGATGCCTGGGAAGCCCGCCTCGCATTCCAATTGTCTCCTAGCAACAAGACAGTTTAGATCTGATGGCTTAGCGGGAGAAACCGGGGTGGCTGACTTGAAATGGACTTTCCTGAGGATGGGTCCTAATGTGTGTTTGTGTCCATGAGGGCCTTAAAATGGGGCGGTGGCACCGGGACCCTGAAGTATTCTCCTAAGCTTTTGACATAGTTCGATGCACAAGGTTCCTTGTGGAGACAAGATTTGTTTTGATGGGTGCCTCAGGAAAACCTCTATGCTGGTATTGGTATCCAGGCTTTTGAGGAGACATGCCTGTAATCCAAAGCAATGTATCCGATTATGGCCTAAGGTCCTGTCTGGTTCAATCTTCTTCTCAGGGGACATCCATCTATGGTATGAGTGGAGGTAGATGCTCAGCTGGTATCAGACCGCCCTTGTTTGTCCCGGGCGACCTGCACTATTGGGATGGCCTCAGGGATTTGGAGGGTTCTCCAAATATTACTGTTTTGGACAATGGCATCGGCAGAATTCCCATGGATTGGGTAGGCACAGTCCTACTGTGTGACTCCAGGGGCCCCAGCCTGGAGGGTGTGTGGCCCAGGACTTTGAGGACAGAAGTCTGAAAACACAAACTCAGCTTAGGTTTGGGGACGTAGGTATGGCAGGCCCGATCTATAAACCATGAGAAAACTCTTCCGGATATGAAGAAAGAGCGAGTCTGAGGCGCTTGCTCAGGCTTTTGTCTCTGGATTTTGTATCAGAGATGGCCGTGGAATGTCGGGGAGGCCTCATGGGCCATGGACGAATCTTTCTCTCTGTGGATTTGGCCCGATCCCAATTCTTTTTCGTCAATCTGTGGAATGGGAGGACTCCTTTCAGGTTTGTTACCTCAGGTGTCCCGCCAAAAGAGGAATTCCAAAGAGGAGCCCTGGGGAAAAGTGAAGGGAGAACCCGAACTATGGGTAAAATTTGGGGCCTAGGGGCATGGCAAGCCCAATATGCTCTCTCTTCATCCAGCCACTGAGAGGCCTTATTGAGGACTGGGATCAGGGTGAGGGTCACAATGTGTGGTTTTGACCAATGTGGCCCACAAACATGAGCGGGGCCTCATGGGCCACCCTGGTTTCAACTACACTGAACGTTGGACAACATGCCAACCACATGGTTTCTTGCCACGGGGAAGGAGTTGTGTTTTCTGCATCACTTTCAAGCCTGGGCAGTGATTGGAGATAAGGTCTAGGTTCTGAAACTTGACAACCGAGGTTGGGAAGAGATGATGACCTAAGACCATGGCGGGTCCGATGTGCTCAGTGAGCGGCCAGCTTTCTGTGTGGGGCCAGGTAATCCAGGCTCAGGCTGTGTCAAAAAGGGCAATAGTGCCCAGGTCAGCCTATATATTTGTGGTACAGTCGTATGGCGTGCAGGTTGATCCTCATTTGGATTTTCTGGGTAGCCCCAGAGGGCAATGTTTTTCTTCCTGAGGGCAGGAAGAGTGCTGCATTATAGTTCTGGTTTTCAAACTGGAGGCTTGTGGGCCAGTATTCTGAGGAAGGAAATCTGAGAACAAGCTAGGCTTAGGTTTCTGGGTGAGGACAAGGCAGGAACAATCTACAGACCTGAATCGAGATCTCGTGCTTATGATGTCAGGGCGAGGATCAGAAGATCGCTCAGGTT